>NC_068361.1:86221477-86521477 GCF_020536995.1 Dreissena polymorpha | reverse complement strand
AAGCGGAACGTGTCGCCCCTGATTAACCTGTGCGGACTGCATGTGCTAATCTGGGACGCCACTTTATGCAAATGCATTAAACCCCCTTTTCTCAGAGCGAGGCTCATATCAACCATAAACGTCTAAAAACCACAGCCGGGCACAACTCCTTTAGCAACACAAATAGTGCTAGACATCGAAAAATAAAACAGATGACTCAAACAGAACATCAAACGCAATATAACGTTTAACTGTAAATATGGACTCATTAGCAAAGCTTCAAGATTAATTCAAACTCTGTTTCAGATATGTAGACTATTGATGAAGAGGGTGTTCGAAGATATCCGTCATTGTGCGGGTAGTTTTTCTTCACCAGATTGCCAACATGAGAGCCCAAACTGCGATGTCTGCTGCGGAGACGGAGCCTGTAACTACGGCGAATGCAAGATCCTCAAAGGTATGGTTCATGAGTCTCGTTCTGGTAAAACTGGGTTTAATGCATGTGCGTAATGTTACGTCCTAGATTAACCTGTGCACTTATCGTATATAATAATAAGCTTTGGTATAGTATAGTATACCTGTTAAACTACTCTACCATACACGCAGTATACATGGCGCAGGTCAGCACATAATGTAGTCTCGGAGAATCAGGGATGACCTGTAAATAAACTATGACATACACACAGTATATATGCTGCATGTCAGCACATAATGTAGTCGTGAAGACTCAGCAATGACATGTAAATAAACTTAGACATACACGCATTTTATATGGTGTCAGGCTGCAAATATATACAATTCCTTGTGTACGATTTTACATTGGATATTGTGAGGAGAGTATATCTCTGAGCCATTTAAAAGTTCTCGTTCACACAGTTGAGTAGTGTTGTTTTATGTTTTCTCATCAAACTATAATATTAAGAACACGCCAAAGTAATAAAAATGCAATCAAGAAAAAGTTGAAATACTAGAAAAACAATGTCTGTACTGGGATTCGGACCCGGCATTATTAAAAGCAAAATTTAAACCATATTCTGGATCCGTAAGAACATACCAAGATGTATTTAAAACAAGTTTAATGATACACGTTTTATCTACACGATTTATTATTTAACAATTTTGATTGATGATTGTGTATTGACGATTCGATATTTTAGTCATATTGAAAGCTGAACATGTCGAACTAACACAGTGTCTGCTCTTTTCAGCTCGCCTTTTCCAACTGTGGACTGCAGGCAAGTTCAACAATGATACCCTTAAAGTCATTCCATAGGCGCTGCGAGTGGACCCGTCAGATTTAGTTGTGTCAACTGTGTAGTTTGACCGTTAATAAAGCTTTATAATATTGTGTGTGGGTGCTAATCTATAAGAAAGTTGCAACTAGGTAAATAATTTGTTTTATTCCATCGTTATGCCCGCAATAATAAATCAAAGTACTGACAGTACTGGTGTGACGATGCTTTTGAAGAGGATGGATTTATACAAGCATCAATTTAAGTTGATCTACATCATCACAAATGTGTACGAAAAATAATTTTGGTACACAAATTTTGGGAACGAAAATAATTATGCCCAAAAAATTTGGTTAAAGAAAAAAATTGGTTACGAAAAAAAATTGGGTACGAACATTTTTTTGCAACAAAACAAAAATTGGGTACGAAAAAATATTGGGTACAAAACAATTTTGGTACGGAAACAAATGGGGGTACGGGGACGTAGTTCCCCTGGGGCACATGACCCAAAGTCAAGTCACATATTTCAATCCAGGCCATGTCAAACTCAAAGTGTCAAAGTCAAATGAAAGATGCGTTCATTAATTATCGTCCCATTGTTTACTACTGCCATTAATGTTTATATAATAAAACTGATGACCATCATGTGAGAGAAAATTCACATTAGCTTAGTATATCAGGTTTAGCAGCCTTTCAGGTAACACAGTTGGCTAGTTTTCAATGTCGCTTCTGGGGATCAAACCCGCAGCACATCCTCTTGCAATCAGTGACGACACTACCACTAAGCTTTTAGGAAGATTCTGAAATTTTTCGATCCCTCGTCAGAGCAACCAAACCAAAATTTAAGTCAAATATTGCTGACTCGGTATTATTGAGTCAGTTCATGAGAGATAATGGAAGATGCAACATCTCTCACACCCCCTAGCATCGCCTTAAGCAGTATTCAATTCTCAACAAGAAAGTGCTGTAGTCATTGATCTCGAGGGACCAGAACAAGAGGGCTATGATGGCTCTGTATCGCTTCACTGTTTTTTATGTGAAGCAAGGGCTGTTTGTAAAACATGGACGCCCACCATATTGGCTGTCAGTTATAGTGGCAGCCATTGTGTTAATACGTTTTTTTGGCACTGTGACCTTGACTTTTGACATATTGACCAGAAAATCAATATGGGTCATCTGCGAGTCATGATCAATGTACCTATGAAGTTTCATGATCTTAGGCATAAGCATTCTTGAGTTATCATCCAGAAACCATTTTACTATTTCGGGGCACCGTGACCTTAACCTTCGACCTAGTGACCTGAAAATCAAAAGGGTTCATCTGCGAGTCATGATCAATGTACCTATGAAGTTTAATGATCCTAGGCGTAAGCTTTCTTTAGTTATCATCCGGAAACCATGTAACTTTGTCAAGTCTCCGTGACCTGGACCTTTGACCTAGTGACCTGAAAGTCGATAGGGATCATCTGCTTGTCATAATCAATGTACCTATGAAGTTTCATGATCCCAGGCGTAAGCGTTCTTGAGTTATCATCCGGAAACCATTTTTCTAAGTTGAGTCAGCATGACCTCGACCTTTGACCTAGGGACCTGAAAATCAATAGGGGTCATCTTCGAATCATGATCAATGTACCTATGAAGTTTCATGATCTTAGGCATAAGCATTCTTGAGTTATCATTCGGAAACCATTTTACTATTTCGGGGCACAGTGACCTTAACCTTCGACCTAGTGACCTGAAAATCAAAAGGGTTCATCTGCGAGTCATGATCAATGTACCTATTAAGTTTCATGATCCTAGACATAAGCGTTCTTGAGTTATCATCCGGAAATCATTTTACTATTTCATGTCATCGTGACCTTGGCCTTCCACCTAGTGAACTGAAAATCAATAGGGGTCATCTGCGAGTCATGATCAATGTGCCTATGAAGTTTCATGATCAAAAGCATAAGCGTTCTTGAGTTATCATCCGGTAACCGTTTTACTATTTCGGGTCACCGTGACCTTTGACCTAGTGACCTGAAAATCAATAGGGGTCATCTGACAGTCATGATCAATGTACCTGTGAAGTTTCATGATCCTAGGCATAAGCGTTTTTGAATTATCATCCGGAAAAAAGTTGAATACTTGTAAAACAATGTCTGTACTGGGATTCGGATCCGGCATTACTAAAAGCAAAAGTGAAACCTTACTCTGGATCCGTAAGAACATAACAGGGTGTTTTTAAAACAGGTTAAGTGATACACGTTTTATGTAAACGATTTATTTTAAAACAAGTTTGATTGAAGATTGCGCATAAACGAATCGATATTGTTGTCATATTGAAAGCTGAATATTATAATTATTATAAGAAAAATTGAAGACTTACTCTGGATCCTTAAGAGCATAACAGGGTGGTTTTGAAACAAGTTTAGTGATACACGTTTTATCTTAACGATTTATTATTTAACAGTTTTGATTGATGATTGTGTATAAACGAATCGATATTTTAGTCAAAGCTGAACATGTCGAACTAACACAGTGTCTGCTGCTCTTTTCAGCGCGCCTTTACAACCTGTGGGTGTCAGGCAAGTTAAACAATGATACCCTTCAAGTCATTTATTAGGCGCTGGGAGTGGACCCGTCAGATGTAGTTGTGTCAACTGTGTTGTTTGACCGTTAATAAAGCTGTATTATGTTGTGTGTGTGTGTGCTCATCGATTAGGAAATTGCTACTAGTTAAATAATTTGTTTTATTTTATGCTTTCCGTTTGTTAATAGAAAAATATCAGTGAAACAAAACTGATATTTCACTGTTTCACACAGTGAAAAATAACAGTGACTAATATCGATAATTTTCTCTGCTTTACTGTAAATTACGTCATTCTTTCGACGAAATGACATCATTATTCCAAGGGAATCCTCCAGTTAAACTCTTTTACAATGTAAACAAACGGTGAAAAAAGCATAAAATGAAAAGAAAATTTGTTTGATTTGGTTTTATAACGATTTTAATTTACTGGTGATCATAAATCATATATTTTTATGATATCTCATGAAATCAAATCGGTATACCACCGAATCCAACACATATCCTCTATTTATCCCATCATTATGCCCGCAATAATAAAATAACACCCGAACGATAATGACACCATTTTGTGTTCATTACGTTGTGCAATATTTACAGTAAGCGTTTGATTTCTGCAGTTTTCTGATTTTCACCTTTGTTTTGAAGTATGGAATACGTGGAAATGATTGAGTACATGTACATGTTGTATATAGAATTCCAGGTAAGTGTAGATTTCAAATAAGTTTATTTAGCTCAGCTAAAATTATCTCTATTTGTATTCCACAATAAGCTCGTATTCGCTAAGCGTGTCATTTATTTAAGAAAGATACATTGAATAAAATGGTAACATTATACGTCGCCGTGGTGTAATAGATGTGGTGTCTCCTAGCGACGGGTTCAATCCCCACCGTGGGATCTCCTCCAAAGACACCAAGTACTGGTTCTAGGCCCAGAAAACGGACTCGAGAGCGTGTATATAAGCCGTAGGCTTTCGACGCAATTGAGCTGTAATATATAGGTGTAAACTAGCATCATACCTCTGCGAACGTTTTGGGTTAAAGTTCAAAGACTGCTGAAATATGATTGAGTATTTTTAAAATGTTACTGGTAAGCGATCGATCCCCCACATTAATAACTACGAGGTCGTTTTCAATTACTAGAATTCGTAATTCGTAACCAATGCCATATTACTAGTTTATCATACCGCTGCATTGATATCTGTCTGATACAGCGTTGCATGATATATTTTTTATCATACCGCTGCATTGATATCTGTCTGATACAGCGTTGCATGATATATTCTTTATCATACCACCGCTTTGATATCTGTCTGATACAGCGTTGCATGATATATTTGTTATCATACTACTGCATTGATATCTGTCTGATACAGCGTTGCATGATATATTTGTAATCATACCACCGCATTGATATCTGTCTGATACAGCGTTGCAGGATATATTTGTTATCATACAATCGCATTGATATCTGCCTGATACAGCGTTGCATGATATAAGTGTTATAATACCACCGCATTGATATCTGCCTGATACAGCGTTGCTTGATATATGTGTCATCATTCCACCGCATTGGTATCTGCCTGATACAGCGTTGCATGATATATTTGTTATCATACCACCGCATTGATATCTGTCTGATACAGCGTTGCATGATATATTTGTTATCATACCAACGCATTGATATCTGCCTGATACAGCGTTGCATGATACAATTGTTATAATACCACCGCATTGATATCTGCCTGATACATCGTTGCATGATATATTTGTTATCATACCACCGCATTGGTATCTGCCTGATACAGCGTTGCATGATTTACTGTGAAACCATTATAATTCGTCCGACATTAATTTTCGCCTTTTTCGTCCTTCGACCGATGGACGAATTCAAGATCCTAACAAACAATCATGTCCCATATTTGAAACAAATAAGACTGAATTACCGTAGGCATGAGGCATTTAAATCCAGCGTAATCCACGCATATACACAGGGCTTGAAATTAGCACTCGAAAAATGCGAGAAAAAAAGATTGCAAGGTAAGTTATAAGCCACTAGTATTTTTTGCAAATAAAGAAATAGTGAAAAAAAAACGAGTTATATTGCTTAATGCGTTCGACGGCATGAACGCTAAACCGTAGGTTAAGTTTTTGAACGTCCGAATACCCATATGCGGAAGCGCGCACCTTGTTTGTTGACTGGTTGACTATAATACATATACACAGATGGTATTGATAAAAAGAACATGAAACAGTCGACTATTCACACAAGTTAAATCCGGTTTTGACACAAGGGGTGTTCATTATACAGTGTACTGACAACTGACATTTCCTGTAAAACGCGAATGCAATAAGGCTGTATCGAATGCGTCGACTTCGTTTAGGTATAAAAGTGTTGATTAGCGCTAAGTGTTAACAACTTTATTACCCATTGTGTGTATTGTGTTTTTCATGGGTGTTGCAGATTATACAGCCTACACGCGGCGAATCCGGATTAAAGACAATACATTAAACGCAATTAAAATATGACCATGTGTGATCAACACCTGACATCATAACAAAGAACGTGTCAATGACATAAAATAATAAGGGACAGTTACTATCACCTAAAATAACAGACTTGTTAATTGGCATATGCCAAACAAGGCCCACCTCCTGCAAGTGACTACCAAGTGTCAACTCTCTTTCCCAAGCACGATTTTTCGCAATCGCGTATTACATGTATTACAAACAAATCGGACGTTTTTTTTTCAAAACCAGAAATGGACGAATTTAAGAGCGGACGAAATAGTCATTTTTATGAAAAGGGCGAAATTTTGTGCCGACGAAAATAAATGGTTTCACAGGATTTGTTATCATACCACCGCATTGATATATGTCTGATTCAGCGTTGCATGATATATTTGTAATCATACCACCGCATTGATATCTGTCTGATACAGCGTTGCATGATATATTTGTTATCATACCACCGCATTAATATCTGTCTGATACAGTGTTGCATGATATATTTGTTATCATACCACCGCATTGATATGTGCCTGATACAGCGTTGTATGATATATTTGTTATCAAACCACCACATTGATATCTGCCTGATACAGCGTATCATGAGATATTTGTTATCACACTATCGCATTGATATCTGCCTGATACAGCGTTGCATGATATATGTGTTATCATACCACCGCAATGATATATGCCTGATACAGCGTTGCATGATATATTTGTTATCATACCACCGCATTGATATCTGCCTGATACAGCGTTGCATGATATATTTGTTATCATACCACCGCATTGATATCTGCCTGTTACAGCGTTGCATGATATATTTGTTATCATACCGCCGCATTGATATCTGCCTGATACAGCGTTGCATGATATATTTGTTATCATACCACCGCATTGATATCTGTCTGATACAGCGTTGCATGATATATTTGTTATCATACCGCCGTATTGATATCTGTCTGATACAGCGTTGCATGATTAATTTTGTATCATACCGCCGCATTGATATCTGTCTGATACAGCGTTGCATAATATTTTTTTTATCATACCACTGTATTGATATCTGTCTGATACAGCGTGGCATGATATTTTTGTATCATACCACCGCATTGATATCTGTCTGATACAGCGTTGCATGATATATATGTTATCATACCACCGCATTGATATCTGTCTGATACAGCGTTGCATGATATATTTGTTATCATACCTCCGCATTGATATCTGTCTGATACAGCGTTGCATGATATTTTGTTTATCATACCTCCGCCTTGATATCTGTCTGATACAGCGTTGCATGATATTTGTTTTATCATTCCACTGCAATGATATCTGTCTGATACAGCGTAGCATATTTTTGTGATCATAACACCGCATTGATATCTGTGTGATACAGCGTTGCATGATATTTTTTTATCATACCACCACATTGATATCTGTCTGATACAGCGTTGCATGATATCTTTGTTATCATACCACCGCATTGATATCTGTCTGATACAGCGTTGCATGATATTTTTATCATACCACCGCAGTGATATATGTCTGATACAGCGTTGTATGATATAATTGTTATCATACCCCCGCATTGATTACTGTCTGTAACAGCGTTGCATGATATATTTGTTATCATACCACCGCGCTGATATCTGTCTGATACAGCGTTGCATGATATATTTGTTATCATACCACCGCATTGATATCTGTCTGATACAGCGTTGCATAATATTTTTTTATCATGCCACCGCAGTGACATATGTCTGATACATCGTTGCATGATATATTTATTATCATACCACCGCATTGACATCTGTCTGATACAGCGTTGCATGATATATTTGTTATCATACAACCGCAGTGATATCTGTCTGATAGAGCGTTGCATGATATATTTGTTATCATACCACCGCATTGATATCTGTCTGATACAGCGTTTCATGATTTTTTTTATCATACCACCGCATTGATATCTGTCTGATACATCGTTGCATGATATATTTGTTATCATACCACTGCATTGATATCTGCCTAATATAACGCGTCCTGATATATTGTTATATATTGTGGTAAACAAGAAGTTTTTATATCACCCGATGATAGGAGGAAGGTAATATTCCTCGAAATCAACCATAATCATATTAAGTAAAATCGAATCAAATTCTTTAAAATAAGCAAGTTGATACCATTACGTTATATATTTTATACACGAAATCAACACAAACAAAAAAACAACATGTTTTACAAATATTGGTCCCGTTTCAGATACAATTCATCTAAGTTTTTCATAAGAATTCTGCGATAGTAACGTTCGAACTTTTATACGCCAATTCCTACGAACGTTTCATAAACACGTTCGCAAACTTAAGAATTATTACGAATCTTACGAACGTTAAACAAGTCTAGTTCTTTAATTGAATATTTGAAAAGACGTCACAATACAATTTGGCGCCATCTGTCAGATTAATTCTACAACAGGCAATAAAGCCTTATGATTACGAATACATTTTATTTTCCCTTTTAAGTAAATGTGAAGTCGTACGCAAAAATTCATTAAAATTAGGTCGATGTTATTTGACACGAAACGTATTTTTGCAATACTTTAACTGCACCCGATATGAATTGATGTGAACTAAAACATGTAAAATGTGTTATTTTGGTAACTATTTCAGACGAACACTGACTCCTCGAAAATTAATTGTAAACGATTTACAAAGAGTTCATAACGTTCGTCAAGTGTAACAATTTCTTTTTGTTCATATTGAAATGCATTATTGGGGTTAAAATGGTGTGTAGCAAAAAGCTGAAAGTTACTGTCGGTGTTGAATATATTTACATGGATTTACAACAGAGCGTACTTATATTGATTGACATGGAGACATTCTTCACTAAGAAGATGGTATTCCACATTATGAATCTGCATGAAATTGTGATAAAAGTCGCATTTGTAAACATTGCAATATACTATTTTGTTTTGGAAGAAGAATACATGTTAAAACTGGCTAAATTTAATTTTATTATAGATTTATAATGTAATTCTATGGCATTTAAGTAGTAATACTAACCTTGCTTAGATGTCTGATTGTAATATAAGTAAAGAGATTTGTTAGTTTGAGCTATTTTTTCAAACATTTTTCATATCAATACATTTTGAATTGATTTAAATAAATAACAGCTGCTTCAAGTACATTTATGGTTTCATTTGTGTTCATTATTTCACATTCACTTCTGTTGAGATAACTAAGAAAAAAAAACAAAAAAACATTTTGAGTGGTGAAAAGGTCAATGTCATAATACAAGGTCAAAGGTCAAATATCATTGTATTTTTCTTTCCTTAAACTTTAACCCATTTATGCCTATTGGACTCTCCCATTCAGCTAAATTGGATCAATTTATCATGACTGGCAGATGACCCCTATTGATTTTCAGGTCAGTAGGTCAAAGGTCAAGGTCACAGTGATAAAAAACGTATTCACACAATGGTTTCCACTACAACTGACAGCCCATATAGGGGGCATGCATGTTTTACAAGAAGCCCTTGTAAATTACTTAAATATAACCTTAGTGTGGGGTCACATGGGCTCTTTGACCAACCAAATTCGGTCTTGGCCACAATGGCTCTTTGTTCCTTCCAGACCGTTAAGTGGTATCCAGTATGGTCAAAATTAACAACCCATCTCCACCCCTTCTCCGCCATAAGGTTTTAACTCCCGTACTATGTATGTTTTTACCAGTGTGTAAAACACATTTGTATATTATTTTACTGTTATAAGCATCAAGTTATTTTCTTTTATACTTATTGTGGGCGTGTTTTTATCGCTGTCATCACATTCAACTTCACAAATTCATGTTTTGTATGTGTATGGCGTGTTTTGTATAACCCATTATGCCTTTCTGGAAAGAATCTGTTGTTTGTTTATCTTTTTTATGGCATTTTAAACTAAATGCCAGTTTTAAATTAACAATATTGTGTTGGTTCATTCCTTCAATATAAAGAAGTGAAACTCCAGCTGCAGGAGTCATACCTTCAAGTCATACGAGCGCGTCCGGTCTATGATCTTTTCATTACCACCGAGGACTATACATAAATAATATTATTCAGCAAGAAAGGTTTGAATTTCGCTTTCGAATTGTAGGTTTTTGCTAATAAATGAAGTATGCAGTTTTGAAAAATAGCAAAATTTCTGTTCTATACAACTTTTTTCCTGTTTATATTCCCATGCAAAATGCTTTCAGAATGTAATGTACATGGGCAATCATGCAATGCAGGACCTCTCGGTAGAACCAAGATCCATGTGTTACACTGGCATATCGGTCAGACATACACACAACTTCTTCATTATCAAGAACATTAACTCTCCATATATGTTGACGCTTTACATAAATACTGTTTCAATACATAGTATGAGGGAAATGGTTGAGTGGAAAAAGTGTCAGGCTCTAAGCTTAGAGGTTATGGGTTCTTCCCTACAATTGTTATGACCATGTTTCCGCATATATCAGTACTATTGGTGGCTTCTATGATGCTAACATACTTGGGAATTTGTCGTGTGTGGCATCTCGAAAAAATCCGAATGCTAAGGCCTCCAGCACTGATCGAAAGGGTTTAGCTTATATCATGAATGAACATCGAAACAGCAAATTAAATAATAACAATCATTTATCTTTATTCTTTATTGTAATAATAACCACAGTAAAGATTAACATACAATAAGTGTATGGTTAACATTTTGCCGGTTAATGTCTTTACATAATGAATATATGCATGTAGCAACAACTTTTTGTTTTGATTAAGAGCGTTTCAATTCACCACCAACATAATCTCTACCTTAAAAAAGATTAGGCGTTCATCCTGATAGACTGTCTAGCTCGACCAATATGACTATTCAAGCCAGTTTAACTGTTACCTTTTCAACGTGTAATTTTATTAAAACAGAACACCCCTTAAAGTCAAGGCAATGAGACAATTACCGCCGTTCTAATTGACATCTCGACCCCTCGCGTCAAACTTTATACTGGGCTGAAGATAGTGATATGGGCTGAATATAGTTCACACTCCGGTTTCAGACTAAGATCTTCAACCCAGTAACAAGCCCAAAACGTTTAAGTTCATTTACATAATAATTCCACTTGTAATTGTATTACAACAGAACTCCCCATAACGTCAATGCAAATTCAACATATGACCAACATTCTAATTGACATCTCGACCTCTAGTGTCAAACTTTATACTGGGCTGAAGATAGTCATATTAGACTTTGGCCTGACAGGCTTCAGGCTAATATGACTATCTTCAATTCGGCCTCCGGCTTCAGACTAAAACGATGAAAATCATGAACAGGGTAAAACACATCAGTGAACTAACAGATAATCTAAGTACATAATTGCGTACTGGTATCATTCAAAGAGTGCAACTGTTATGTTCTACATGTATCTAAACAAGTATGAACAGTGATCTAGTTTTGGAAGAAGCATTAACCTATTTTATAAAACTTAAAACTTAAATGATATGTCAGTCATCTATATTATTCTTGGATTCAAATTTCTGAATATTCGTTAACTGACGGCAAACCTCCAAACAAAAATAATAATTTCAATCTGATTCCTGAGAACTTTGTCCATAATCTACTCTCTTAAGTTTTCCAGAATACACATTATATTCACTGACCCCCCACCCCCCACTAATATTTGCACCGCACAAAACAGCATACGGGTTTAAATTTTGACGGTTGGTGTAATTCAATGGGTTCTCCTTGTTTTGTTCAGAGTATACTGCCATGTTTGTTTCTTTCTCATTTGGCCCTGTGTTCGCCAGCACTACATCAGCAATGATGTCTGATGCCTTTACCTGTTGGTCAATTGAGGGAACAGAGTAATCATTCACTGTCTGTACATTATTCCAGCCAGCAATATGTGCAATTTCCGTTGAAGGTCTCCCTGCTTTCACTTATGTGTTTGGAAAAATTGTTCTGCAAGAATGATTCACGTTGCGACCTTCAAGCTCCCTCTCTTCTGCTAACACGTTCATCATCTTACCTTCCCTACAGCAGTTTCGCTGTACCAGACATCCGAACTTGGAGATTTTATGTCTTGCAAATAAAATCTACACATGAGTTTCGATGGTCTATGATCCCTGTAGGCTTTGTAAACCTTTACTGGGCAGCACGGGTCGTCAGGCCTCTCAAAAAACTTCGGCTTAACTTTTCTTATATCGGTTGACTTTGTCCCACTCCTAGTTTTTGTTCATCATTCTGAAATAAACCATAATATATGGTTGAGATAAACCTGAAACTCTTCTTTTTGTATGCTGACATTTTCTTTAATAATAAATTTCAAACTTTGAGTGTTACTGTTTGGGAAACCATTAATACAGCTTTCATACAAACTATGCACTTGTGAAAGAACTTTTAACCCTTTCAAAGCTGAAACTATTTGCAAACAGTCTGGATCCAGACCAGACGCCACATTCAAACTGTTTGCTATTGTTAGTGTTTTTTGGAAAACAAATTTGAATAAATTCAGCAGATGACATCTTAGAAGACGACAAATTCCCAACATGAAAAGGGTTAATGCTTTTAAATACAAGTGAATATTTCCACAAAACTTTTGCATTCAATATACTTTAGCACCTTAAATGTGTTGATGCAACATTAAGCAAAACATTAACAATCCTTTCTTTATATACATAAGGTGCACAGATTTTAAAATATTATGGAACTGACAAAGTCGAAAATTCTGTGACAATTTGTCACAAAATGTTAAAATCAAGTACCGTTACATTCTAAATATTCTCTTTCATCACTTGTATTTTAAACGATATGTCACCCCACAGCAAATAAAGGTGATCTTGACGACCTCGTAAACCGAAGAAAATTCCATTGTTCAACCAGATAGTGTATAGCAACTGTTCTGGCGTTTCTGAAACAAATATAACATACATATTAATTTATCAACCGGAAAATAGGAACTGTATATATAATTGAAATTTACTTACAATTCACCCACACACTCAAATCGACGTGTAAATTATATTACATGGATTATAAATTTTAATAAAGGGTTTAGAAAACCAAAAGTAGTTTAAAATGAGTTTGCGTATTTTTAGATTGGCAAAACAGCGTTTTGATGAAAATAGCGATATAAAAAGAATTAGTCATTTACAGTATCAAATACAAAAAAACATCCAAGGAGTCCTTTGCTTCTTAGCTTTTCTATTTTCTGTTAATGGTTCTGCTCGATTAGTCTTGTTCCCCATTCCCTGCGGTTTTAAGTACTTCCTTTTAGACTCAAGAACTCGGTTGGAGTGCGAAAACAAACTGTCACGCTTGATGCTGAACTCCACATGAAAACCAACAATATGCACTTGCCACCCGGATGAATTTGTCCGAGCATACACATCTAAATCATGCAGTCACATCTCAGATTGATGCTGCCTGCCTTCAGACTACTGTATTGAAATGACTATATGCTCGAAATTCTTTCAACAGACAACATGAAAGACACTATTTTATATTCGGCTGACTGTGAAACAAGCTTTCCTTTTAACTTACTTACGTTACTTATGTTGTTCTGCCGGCTGTGGGGTCCAAATAAACACCGAGGTTTCTCTGGCAGTTTTGTATGCGTTTTAACTAATTGAATAAGTGTCTTGATGAACATACCAGGCCCCGATTTCTCGAAAATTCTTAAGTCAAATTATTTAAGTTAAGCTGGTAAAAACGAGCTTAAGTTGATCGCTTAAATTAATCCGATTTCACGAACAAATTTACGGGATTAACTTATTAGCTTAAGTACGTTATTTTAAACCAAGTACTTAGCAGGCTTATTTCTGTTATTGCGGCTTAAATATGGCGGAGATACGGCGTCGTATTCGTCAGTTGCGAAGAGTTGTCAGGATAGAGAGAGTGTTTCAAGATAGGTTGAATCCGCTTGAAGTCCTGTCGGACGAAGAGATTGTTCGGCGGTATCGTTTCCGTAGTAGAACAATAATGGACATTGTTGAAGTGCTGTTCCCCTTCTTAGAGAGGCCGACGAAGCGCTCGTCACCTCTCCCACCACTTTTGAGCGTTTTAGTAACGCTTTATTTTTTTGCCTCGGGAGCCCACTATGTGGTGATAGAGGACGTTCATGGAGTTTCGGCGCCCTCTATATGCAGATCCGTCAATAGCGTTGTGAAACTGCTGGCGCGAATGGGCTTGCATCGGATAAAATTTCCCAGAGTACTTGGCGACACGAAGGCCAAGTTTTATTCCATTGCAGGTATATTATGATAGCTATCATTCTTTTCCTACTTAAAATTTTCTGCATAAAATATTGGTGATTTTTAACCTTCATTTTGCTTGTTATTTTCTAGTCTGGATTACCTGCCCCTTTCTAGGTTTTCCAAATGTTATTGGTGTCATAGACTGCACCCATGTGAAAGTTCTGGCACCAAGAGAGTATGAAGCTGACTACGTAAGTCGCAAAGGCTACCATTCACTCAATGTACAAATAAATTATGTGAAATGTGTTTATTGTTTTGAAACATCAAACATTCACTTTTTATTGCATTCTTTTAGAGTCTATGCTTTCAAACATAATGGAAAACTAATAAATTGGCTATGCAAATTAACTATGTGCAAATTGTGCTTAATAAACACATTCTTTTTTCCATTTAATTTACATAATGAGGGTACTTCTGCAGTGCCATGTTACTATGGATTTTGTAAAGTTTTTAGATGGCCCAGTTTGAATCGCATAAGAAAATGTGTGAATAACAACATTTTGCACAGACGCGAACTTCTGTATGATTCTACAATTGCTGCTTTCAGATGGTGTGCGATTCTGGCTATCGTTTTCTGAACGTGGTGGCAAAGTGGCCAGGAAGTGTGCATGATGCCAGGATATTTAGAAATTCCTTACTTTGTCAGCATTTAGAAAACGGTCAAGTATTGTTTATAATGCATATATTGTTGTTATCCATACAGTTATTACCATATAAAGTTTTAGTTAATCCATATTGAAAAATTATATATTTTTGAATAATTTAATTGACCTTGACAGAGTTTCTTAATAACCACACTGTCCATTCATTCAGCTGTTCTTTAATGCACCTTCATATTTTTGCATATTTTAAGGGTCATGTACTAAGAAGCTGCCTTTGTTTATGACCAAATAGAGAAAAAAAGGTTCTTGAGAATGTTGCTTATATACACTTAATACCGAAAACTTAATTAATAATGCTTAATTGTGTATCAATTTTGCTTGATGTAATTTAACATTGATGTATTTCCATATCTCCTGCAGGAACTCTTGATGGATGTATCTTGGGTGACAGTGGGTACCCCAGTAGACGTTATCTGATGACCCCTTACTTACAAACAAGGAACAGGGCACAGGAAAGGTAAACCCCAAAATCAATCACTTGTTTGTGAGAAATTACACATTTCTTGAATTTTCTTTTGTGAGTGTGCATATCGAGATTCTCATGTGCATGTAATTCATAAATATTTTAATACTTCTACGATTTTCCAGTGCCCGCGAATGTTGTCTTTGGGACAAATTTATGTCATTAATAAAATAAATATTTTGCAGAATAATATTAACAAAAAAGATTTTGTATTAAGAAATCAAAGTTAAAAAATCATTACTTGTTTACCAAAATGACCCCAACCTATAAACACGAGCAGACAAATGTATCAAGATCATCTTATAAATGAACCCATCCCACATTATACCCCCCCTCTCAACCCCCACCCCCTCAAAAAAAAATTGTTTCCTTTTTTATTTTTTAAAGATATAAGGGTATGGGGAAGTAGTACCGGTGGGAAACTAGACCCATTCAGCCTAAGTACCAGTTAATAGATTGTTAGAGATTGTCCCGAACCTCTCGATAAATTTGAAAGAGGACCGGATCCATGCTGCCTTTACCTTTATCAATGATAATCAGCGAGGTATGCCGATTGAGAAAATTTAGCTAACTCAATCGGACTGGCTCGGATTTTTTCATAGGTCGCCATTGTGAAGAATTTTCATGGTATGGTAACTTATACGAGCAGTTTCGCTGAAGCAGCATTGCAAAAATCATATCATGCAATCATATTAATAACATTTAATGTTATTTCAGATATAACCGATCACTACTATGGACCAGGGTTATTGTGGAGCAGGCATTTGACGTTTTGAATTGTCGCTTTGCTTGCTTGGCGTATGGCCTGCGATGCCACCCTGGAAGATGCTGTAGCATTATCATTGCTACTGTATTCTTACACAATTATGGACTTGACTGTGGTGACATCTTGGAACGCAATCAGGATATGGATGTAAATCAACCCCCCAACATTGCTCATCAAGAAAACAACAATGGAATTCAATACAGGGATATATTTGCTGAACGTTATTTTTCTTAAAGGTTTTCCTTGCATGTATATACATATGTGTCGCGTTCTGAAAAAAACTGGGCATAATGCATGTACATAAAGTGTTGTCCCAGATTAGTCTGTGCAGTCGGCACAAGCTAATCAGGGACGACACTTTCCGCTTTTATGACATTTTTTTGTTAAAATGAAGTCTCTTAGCAAAAATCCAATTTAGGCGGAAAGTGTTGTCCCTGATTAGCTGCCTGTGTCGACTGCACACGCTAATCTGGGACAACACTTTACGCATATGCATTATGCCCAGTTTTCTCAGAACGCAACTCATATACAGACAAGAAATGTTTATGAAACAGGTATGCCCCCCCCCCCCTAAATGCTATAATATCAACACAACTATATAAAATAAATGTTAAATACATATTGCTTTGTATGAAAAACATAACAAATAACAATTAATTTAACCCTTTCCCACTTGGAAGCAAAGTGAAAATTGCTATGAGCTAACAGCATAAATCCAGAACAGCCTGCATGTAACACGCTGTCTGTTCAGGTTTTATGCTGTTTGCTGCTCGTCCGTATCATGGGGTTGGAAGTGTGGCCTTTAAAAGTTGAATTTATTAAGAAAAGTCTTTAATTAAATTTAACTTTCTAAGGACTTCAAATCAGTCAAAATACGTATCTAAGTGATAAAGGGTTAAAAAACAATGTAAAGATATTATGGCAAGAAATTATCTATTTGTTTCAATATAAGTGTTTTGTTGAGTTCATGTATTTCCTTTTCTTGGACAATTTTATTTTCATAGTAAATCTGCTTTGCCTCCCAGGCTCTAATCTCGCTGGTAATTCGCCGGTTTTCAAGATCGTACAACTCTTCCTCCACATCAACCTTCCGTTTCTTCATTGATTTCTTGCCTGCATGATAATAAAACACAATATATTATAGTATTTGCTTTGTGATAGTTCATGCTTAAAAATGAATATCCTGATTGGATTCCAAGATGTCGCCACAGCCAAGTCCATAATTGTGTAATTACATGTATACAGTAGCAATTATAATGCTACATTTTTTGAGCTTACTTGATTTCTCAGGTGAGCTTTTGTGATCGGTCTTTGTCCGTCATCTGTCGTCCACATTTGGTTTGAAAACACTCTAGAGGCCACATTTCTTGTCCGATCTTCATGAAATTTGGTCAGAAGATTTGTCCGAATGATACTTTGATCGAGTTCAAAACTGGGTCATGCTGGGTCAAAAACTAGGTCAGTAGCTCAAAATAAGAAAAACCTATTACACACTGTAGAAGTCACATTTCATGCACAATCTTAATGAAACTTTGTCAAAATGTTTGTCTTAATGACATGTTGGTTGAAAAACATGGCTGGCAGGGGTGGGAGTTAGCGCATTTTCCTTATATTTATATAGTAAAAAAAGCTTGTGAACACTCTAGAAGTCACAATTTTTGCCCAATCATCATGAAACTTGGTGAAAACATTGGTTTAATAAATATTTCAGATGAGGTCGAAGATGGTCCCGATTGGTCAAAAAACATGATCGCCAGGGTAGTGGGACAGTTTTTATTATATGAGTATAGAGAAACCTTGTGAACTCTCTAGAAGTGATATCGTGAAACTTAGTCAAGACTTTGGTTTTATTGATATCTCAGACAAGTTGGAAAAGGTCTCAGTTTGGTTCAAAAAAACACTTTTTAGCTCACCTGATTGCTCAGGTGAGGTTTTGGGGTTGGTCGTTGTCAGTCGTATGTCCGTCCGTCCACATTTGGTTTTTAAACTCTTTTGCATTCACATTTCCCAAGCATTCTTAATCGAAGCTATATGGCTACAAGATCTGAGTCAAGTTTGATAATGAGCAAAATCGCATAATAAATGACAGAATTATTGCCCTTAAATTGTCAATGATGATACTTGACCAAGATTATTTTCTTGATGATATCAATGCAAAGTATGACATTGGTTCATGTGGGGTCAAAATCTTGGTCACAAGGTTCAAATTTTACAAAAACCTTGTAAACACAAGTAGAACTAGCATTACTTGCAAATGTTTGCATTGCAAAAAAACAACATGCAAATTGACAGTACTCAATCAGAATTAATAATATGCTCACACTGAAAAAGTAAACAGAAGAGAACCAATCTAATATGCTCTAGAGGTACTGAATTTTCAACTAAACAATAAACAAGGCCTTGTTAAAAAAGGATGAGCGAACTAGGGCCATCTTGGCCCTCTTGTTTTTAAACAAGTTCTGTTTTGATTATGGTGATTTCTTATGAAAAACGTGTTAACAATTACTTAACATATTATAATACATATATTGTTTTAATTAGTATGTAAGTGGCTTATACTCACCTCTGTTTTTCTCTGGTTGTCACTCCTGTTGAAACATCCGACTCCAAGAGTATCTCGTATCTGTTAGAAAATTATTGATATTGAAAGAAACATATTTCTACAATTGATAAACCATATTTTATGTATTTTTTCCACAGAAATAAAATAAGGGAAATTTACAAAGTGTTATATTGTGCACAGTTGTCCATGTTTTACGAAACTTCTTCACACTAACTTGCCTTTATTACAACGGAAGACAGACATAGTTTATCCAGCTTTGTGAACTTACAGTACATTCCCGTTCGATATGCCACTGGAACATGGCTCCGTTGTGACAGCTGCAGGTGGGGAGCATTTATGCACGCTGCAGGTGGCTGTTGAAGAGGACGGTTGACCCTCTTTTGGCGGCCTGTTCTCATTCTCGAATGTGCCTACATAATCACACAGTGATTCATAAGATTAAAACAAGCAACTGTTATAAGTTATTATTACTAAAATTCTTCACAATCAAGCCAGTTTTCTTAGCTTGTAGATTAATGGAATACAAATCCAGTGACCGCTGGTTCTATCCTCGGTTTTTGCCAGGCCCGATTTATGCCAAGCCATACATTCTCGCTCGCTCTGGCATCATAACCCAGTAGACAATTTATTGACTGAATTACAGTTGCTGGGTGCACAGGGACATTTGATGTAAATGATGCCCGATTGTACAATAATTTACATTTATAAACATTTAACTGAAATATCACACAAACGCTATGCAAATTACTTACTTTCCACACCCCGGTATTCCGTCCAGTTGGTGGGGATTTTGATCGCGAAGAATACCGGCCACGATCTCTTCTTCAATGGAGAAGTCCACCCTTCCATGGCCAGTTGATCTGGAATCGTCGACTTTACTACGCACTGAAATGAGATCTCATTTTGATGCGCAATCAAATAGATATTTAATTGTAGTGTAATTGCGTTTCATTCATTTAAATTGACGTTATTAGCTTTTTAGCATAATCGGGCATTCGATGCTTTGGGAGAAACTCCACCGGTCTGGTATGGTGACCGCCAGCCGAACTCTGTACCGCGAGTCCGAATTAATGAGGCGATTCCGACATGAGGCTGCATTATGTGTGGAATCAGTGCGTGTCCCAGCACTCTAAACTAGATCTACTTAGCCTAGACTAAGGAGTACTGTGATCAATTGTGAATGATCAATCTACTTTTTTAACTTTTTTTAAAAACTATGATGTGATCTTACGTGGTATGTGTGTGTGTGTGGGGAGTGGGTGCATATAACCCAGAGAAAACACCAACTGCCGCCAACAAAAATCACATTTTCAGGGAGCGGGAATCGAGCCATTTATTTTGAAAATTTTAAAGGGGCTTTGGCAAATGAAAATAATAATATAATGCAAGCGTATATATCCACGGTTTAAACTGGGTATATTTCACATGAAATGTTTGAGGCATTTTGACATACAAAACATTTCATGAATTGGTTTTTGTTTGTTTGGCCCTTTTCTTGGTGTTTACCGAATTTCTATTGTTGTCTTTTACTACATGTGGTTCTCCAACGAATATGTATTCGCTTAGCGCATGTGTTAAATATTTGAAATTAAAATTGGAATTGTTTTTTCGTTGCCATAGTCCCTCTAACAACCGCTATAATAACGCTATGAAGTTCATATAATGATATTTGCTTTGCATTCTCGCCATAAAACTTTTTTCCAATAATACGATATTGCAATACGGCTTAGTTATGAATATACTGAATACACCCATTAATGTTACATGGTATGCTCCGTATACTGAATTTGGGACAGTTCATTTTACAAACGTTAATTTGTTCATTACTTAAAATTAGCGCGTATGTTATTCAATAGTATTAACATTTGATAACTATTAATGCATTACAAAATGAATTGTATTGACAATACGATTAACAAAACTGATATGTTAAAAAAACAAACTAATTACACATTCTCATGACATGCTGTGTAAACCGAAATAGTGACATCAACCAATGAAATTGGACCGTGTGCAAAAGCGCGTCATCACCCGCGAACGACCATTTCAGTTTAACCGTTCATAAGTGTGAGTCGTTCATTTAAAATTGGAAACTATGAAAAATTCAAGGCATGGATGTTTTAGATGGATTACAGTGCTATAGTAGATTTATATGCTTGAAATAATAGTGGTGATTTTGACAAATGAGCTAACATTGGTGAAGATTTCAATATGCACTGGGACATATAGATTAACATGTCTCCATTTGCAATTGGTAACTGGATGAAATTTTCTTTTATGATTCAGAAATGGTGAACTAAAAACCGAATGATGACATTCAACCCTAGTTTACCCATTTATGCCTAGTGGACTCTCTCATCCTTCTAAATTGGATCAATGTATTTCCAAAATTAGGGATGTCTAGTATATTTATTTCTATATTTAGAATATATTCTTACATAAATTCTTTTAAGCAAACAGCGCAGACCCAGATGAGGTCAGCGCTGTTTGCAAAGGCCTTTTTTCTAGACGCTAGGCATAAATGTGTAAACATGACAAAACTGGAACTTTTACTTGAAATATAGAAACAGTAATGTTAGTAGGATGCCGTAAATGGATGAACATGTTGAATTTACCACATGGATCGTTTTACACACTTAACATGTAGACTATTCAATTTCTTTAGTGGGACAATTTGAAATTCGTTTCCATTATGTAAGTGCCTAAAGCAGCTTTGTTCTCGTTCATGTACATGTTTCATTGAATGAAATGCGTACGTTGTCGTTTGTATAAAGCTTTGGGGAATTACATATTTGACTTCATTATGGATACAGTAGTTTCTTAAGGAATGGACATAAACATGATGAAAGGTAAGTCCTTTCTAGTCTTTTATGTTGAATATTTGTTAACCGAGAATGGTGTGTTATGCGATAATTATAACATGTTTCGCATGCAATTTGTCTTGTACACCATTAACTATGAAAATATTTGCACAATGCATTTTCTTTCACTTTTTAATAACCTCGTTTGAAATGGATTTCACTAAGACGAAATGCGTACTGTATTGTGTCGCTTCTATTGTAAAAAGCACCTAACTTACCACTGTTCTTGAACATGGTTTTGATCTCCTCCACTCCCCGATTTTCTGAGCATACGCCTGACCTGTAATTTTTATATTTTAATGTTTTATCAGCGTATATACGAATGAGCAACTTAGCATGAATAAAATAATTTCTTTTTTTGCGAACATTGAATGATTTGTTCCGCATGTAATAAATCGTGGTTGTTTATAAATTTGTTAAGAAAATAAGAAATTAAAAGAATACTATAGTAGATCTCGTTTTACAAATTACTGAAAATAAACCTCATTTATTATAAACAATAACTATTTAGTATTATTACACAATATACATTAACTTTTGCAAAAATCAGAAAATTTACAAACGCGTTCAAATCCAGGGCGATTTTCTCCCAGCATAGCTTCTTTTTCAGCTTGCCTTAATTTGCCCCTTGAAATCGCTCAAAAATCTCTTCCTGGGATTTGATAAGTTCTAAGGCAAAGGCCTTTTCTGCCTTTGACCAATTTTGACAGCGTTTCTTGTTTTTTTCTTCGGCCATTTTGTTTTGTTTGTAAACAGACGACTTTTAGAAGAGTACCGATTGTACCCAAAACTATCGGCAAGATAATCGCATAAAAATCGCTTAGCTAAACTCTTCGCTCAACTCGTTTAAGAAATCGGTTTAAGTTGCAGTACTTAGCTTAACCACTAAATGGGGTTTAAGTCTTAATTTAATCTTTATAACTTAAGAATTTTCGAGAAATCGGGGCAAGAGATTTAAAGCACATGTCAATTTATCA
Source organism: Dreissena polymorpha (assembly GCF_020536995.1). Taxonomy (NCBI): domain Eukaryota; kingdom Metazoa; phylum Mollusca; class Bivalvia; order Myida; family Dreissenidae; genus Dreissena; species Dreissena polymorpha. Next base: position 86,498,632 of record NC_068361.1, on the reverse strand, counting down.
ATGTGATAAGATTGACAATTATGATGAGTTCAAGAGAGAACTTCGGAAATCGAAACAGAGTTGAAAGAACCTGTTAAAGAGCAAAAGTCCTGTAAGGCGATTACCAAAGTACCTCCACCTGATAACAATGACTTGTCAGAAATGAAATTATTGCTACAGCAATTGAATGAAAGGATAGCAAATTTAGACAAGGAACATGGCAATTCAATAAATACATATCAAAGCAGATACCCACTAGGAAGCCGAGGTGCTTACAGGGGTAAAATAAGTACTGCTAATCGTGGAAGGGGCACATACAGGTCAACAAGACCTACTGCGGGTACCTCATTTCAAGGTACATGTTACATGTGTAACCAAAATGGTAAAAAAATGAGGACTTGTCCTATGAATAAGGACAGTGAGATCATTTGTTACAAATGTAACCAGAAAGGCCACAGGCAACTAAATTGCCAAAAATTTTAAGTGCTCAGGTTGATGGGTCGAACTCCAGCACGAGGATTCAGACCCGCAATTATTTGGTGACACAAATGAAGCGGAAATTTCAATTAATAATATCAGTACCATTGCTTTACTTGACACAGGCAGCTGTTGTCTCAAAAAAAAATTTATAACAATCTTTTATCTTCAGTCACTGTACAACCGTTGACAAATATAGCTAACATTTAATGTGCAGATGAGAATAGTGTACCATATGAAGGCTATATTGAAGTTGAAATTCAAATTAAAAATGCCTACCTAAAGCTGAAAATAGAAGTTGTCTTCTACTTGTTGTGCCTGACACCAAGTACTCTAACAAAACACCAGTTATTCTGGGAACTAATGTTTTGCAGGAAATTTTGTCACATTGCCAATCTCAATATGGAGATCAATTTTTACAGAAAACAAACATGTACAGTCCATGGTACTTAAGTTTGAGAACAATGGTACTAAGAGAAAAAGAATTGAAAAGAAAGCCAAGAATTGCTATTGTCAGAAGTGCTATACCGCACAAAATACTTCTAAAACCAAATCAGTGTATTGACATTAGGGGATATTTGGACAAACAAGTTAACCATCCAGATACAACAGCTATTATACAGGAATCAACTCTGAGTAATTTGCCATCATACATAGATTATACAACAGCTGCTGTACAAATTAAGAAAACAGGCTATTCTAAGTGAATGTTACTCTTTCAAATTTAACATCTAATACCGTTACTATATCTCCAAGAGCTATTTAATGTGAACTTCAACCCGTCACTATTGCTGAAGAAGTATTTGAAAATATTGAACAATGTCAAAGAAAGCAAATTGTTGATCAGTTGAAAATAGATACACATAACATACTTAATCATGAACAAAAGGAAAAATTAAAAGAATTATTAGAATTACATATAGACATATTTTCTGTTTCTGATACTGACATTGGCCAATGTAATTCTATAAAACACAGGATTGATTCAATCAATGAAACACCTTTTAAACAACGTCATAGGAAAATACCACCTGGTATGATAGAGGAGGTTCGTCAACATGTAGAACAACTCCTAGCTAGTGGTGTCATTAGACCTTCCAAATCTCCTTGGACTAGTAATGTTGTACTAGTAAAGAAAAAGAATGGAAAGCTTAGATTATGTGTTGACTTTATGATGTTAAATCAAAGGACAGTGAAGGATTCATATGCATTACCTAGAACTGAAGAATTTTTTGACTGTTTAAATGGAGCTCAATATTTTTCAACAATAGATTTAAAATCAGGATATCATCAAGTTGAAGTAGAAGAAGAACATAAAGAAAGAACATGATTTACAGTAGGATCAATAGGATTTTTTTAGTTCAACGACATGCCTTTCGGACTCGCCACATAACAACGCCTAATGGAGGAATGCCTGAAAGTACTCAATTTGTGCATATGTGTCGTTTTCCTGGATAATTGAATTTTTTTTAGCGACGCATTTGAAGAACACTTAGAAAGACTAAATACTGTTTTAAATGAAATCTTGCAATTTGAAATTGGCTCCTAAAAAAGTTTTTTTCTTTCAACCCAGTCACTTTTCTTGGACATGTTGTTAGCAGTAATGGGATTGAAACAGATCCAGCTAAAATTGAAAAAGTAAAAAAATGGCCAGTACCAGAAAATTCATATGTATTGAGATTTTTCATAGCCTTTGCAGGATATTATCGACGCTTTGTCAAAGATTTCAGTAAATTAACAAGGCCATTGAATGATCTTTTACCTCCTACAGTTAACAAAAATAAACATAAAAATTCTAAAGAATGGAAATGGACTGGCTAAGCAGGGACGACACTTTACGCTTTTATAATGTTTTCTGTTTAAAGAAAGTCTCTTCTAAGCAAAAATCCAGTTTAAGCGGAAAGCGTCGTCCCTAATTAGCCTGTGCGGACTACACGGGCTAATCTAGGACGACATTTTACGAACATGCACTAAACCCCCTTTTCACAGAGCACGGCTTAAATATAAAAAATACATTCGCACGGGCCTAGTGACGGAACCTCACGATTAAGTAGGGCGTGATTCAGGATTATTGAAGTGGTTGCGAATAAGTCGATACATAACTCTGAGAAAGAACATTATACCAGTAAATATTTCTTAAAAATGCTCTGGTTGGTGATGCTTTTAAATCGAGAATTAATAAGTACCTTATATAGATCAAAAGGTAGACGTAGTAACCCACCAAGTGCTAGCGTGGGATAGCAGCAGGTGCGCACACATGTCAGTTACACGAACATACCCGACGTGTGTGACGTCATATTTAATGTAAGCCCTACATATCATGTGTGCGGTATTAGGGCTTTCCTGGATTCAGTATTATTTATTTAATTCTATTATTTAGTCAAATATCAATACATTGAATTCAGTTCTTGATTAAGCCACGATCTCGCCATTTCCTGTTGATCTTTATTCGGTACTTAAACTCGTGGCTCCTGCGCTTTCTGTATTGTTGGAGAGATATGTGGAGGAATCTGAAAGTAACAAGCGCGTGAAATGTAAGCGCCACTCCGAGTGAAAATTTATATTTTCTATGGTCATGAGTGAATTAAAATCCATATTCCACCAAATCCAACAAATTTTCTTTTTATTTTATGCTTTTTTTCACAGTTTATATACAATGTTTAAGAGTTTAACTAAAGAATTTCGCTGGGATAATGACGTCACTTCGTCAAAATGACGTCATTTCACAGTAAACAGTGAAAAGTATCGATAATTTTCACTGCTGATTTTCACTGTTTGCGACGTGAAATTATCAGTTTTAGTTCACTGATATTTCTCAATAAACCACCGGAAACCTGAAGTTAAAGTGTGAGTCTTTAGAAGACATCACAATCAGAGTTGTCGTTCTTTCTCAACAACGTTTGCATGCCACTCTCTATTTTTGCAATTATTGATCGCTGTGTATGATAAATTGCCTTTCAAAATTGTGTCTCGGACAACAAAAGTCTTAGAACGAATGACACGCACTTCTTGAAGCAGTTATTTATACCAGTTGTGTAAGGGTCAGATATCACGTCAATCAAACAATTGTATTGCTGTGTTGAGCCAATAGATCATTTCAATCAAACAATTGTATTGATGTGTTGAGCCAATAAATCAGTCCCATCATACATTTGTATTGCTGTTTTGAGCTAATAAATCAGCCCTATCATTTGTATGGTTGTGTTGAGTCAATAAATCACTCCCATCAAACATTTGTATGGTTGTGTTGAGCCAATAAAGCAGTCGCATAATACATTTGTATTGTTGTGTTGAGCCAATCATTCAGTCCCATCAAACATTTGTATGGTTGTGTTCAGCCAATAATTCAGTCCCATCAAACATTTGCATGGTTGTGTGGAGCCAATAAATCAGTCCCATCATGCATTTGTATTGCTGTAATGAGCCAATAAATCAGTCCCATCATTTCATATAGTTGTGTCAAGCCAATAAATCAGTTCAAACGTACATTTGTATTGCTGTGTTGAGCCAATAAATCAGTCCCTTCATACATTTGTATGGTTGTGTCAAGTCAATAAATCACTTCAATCATACATTTGTATTGCTGTGCTGAGCCAATAAATCAGTTCCTTCATACATTTGTATGGTTGTGCTGAGCCAATAAATCAGTCCCATTATACATTTGTTTGGTTGTGTAGAGCCAAGAACTCAGTCCCATTATACATTTGTGTTGTTTTGTTGGGTCAAGAGATCAGTCCAATAAATTCATTTTTCTTTGACATTCGATGATAACCAATTAGTACATTTATTAACTGATCTCAAAATGATATTTTTTGTTTCAACTGCAGACATGTATATATGCAAATATGATTTCCCTCATGCCTGGCTTAGGTGATCAAATCAGTTTAATGAGTGGACGATAAATATGAAGACGGTGCTTGCTGCGAACCAGTAAGCCGTAATAGGGCCCCAAAAGTCCCGGTGTCTGTCCTCTAACGGGGTTAACGATGATCAGACAAGGGGCAATATCGGGTCATCTGCGACCCCATCCCTCTCCAATTAAACTTTTTGGGTCAGCTGCCGTAACCCCTGTCCTCCACACCCCGGTAATCACACACTAAAATGACCCTGACTAAATATAAATTTCGACATAAGTATACATTCCGGGGTCGAAATTCAAGTCTATAATCCCGTATATCCACATGCTCTAAGAGAATATATATGCATAACTAATTTTGCAAAAGATCAATTAGGGTCACAAATCCATGAAAACAAAACAAAACATTTACGAAGTGTTATAGTATTGCCGGATTGATTACAAAGTGTTACACATACTAACGAATATTGTCTTCTGACTACTTAAGAAAACGTATTTGTACACAATTGAACCAAATGACTAGTGCACAATTTTAACACGTAACCACTATATAACTCTGGGGTTCTTTAGGGTATTATAACTCACATAAGAGGACTATACAACTCAATACTTTTCAGTTTTCTCGTATCAATATATTCATGTAAATACACAAATAAGTGATCAGCATGTAGTATCTATGGAAACGTCCCATCATGTAAAAAAACAATTACATATTAAGTATGATGCATAATAATAATGGTAATATTATAATTAATATACACTGTAGATCATACTTATTTATACTATAAATAAGATATGTCGTGTTCTAGTGGCCAATAACACCTGAACATTAAACATTATTATGCAATAAAAATAGTAACAAACATACAAAGAAACAAATATATATCACATGACAAGAACAGTATATAACACATAGCACACAGTTATATTACCAATTGGTGGAATTGAATGGCTCCTCTTACTTCCAAGTTCTACACTCCAAGCTCACGTGACTGCTGTAAATAAAGCATGCACAAACATTTTTAAGTGCACTGATTAGTAAAGAATTAAAACGATTCCAAATACTAAAATATTAAAAGAATTGAATCCATTGTGCAACCATTTCAACAATCGCGAAAATATAACATTTAACATTACTAACATGTCAAATCATTCTTTAAATACAAATGCAATAGTAACAATTGATTGAATACAGTTCATGACAACCGAATACAACATACCAGCCAGTGGAAATCCTGATTTAATACTAATACAACAGAAGAAGAAAATGCCTTTCTTCTCCAAATTCCCACCAAAAGTGAACAATTCAATCAGAAAACCAAACCCAATAGTGATAAAACTGGCCACAAGAAATTGGGTAACAAATAAATAAAAAGGGTTAAAAACCACTCGGGTACATACTCCCCCGCTTTTCTAAAAGACGTCCCGTCATAAAGTATACGTCTGTGTATGTCCATGTCATGTTACACACAAACTTATCTCCTATATACACTACTTGCTATTTACTACTAAATATTATTAACTATATACACTACTCACTATTTACCACTACATAGTTTTACATGAAATCAAATTTCATCACACAGCTATGTAGAATACTTTGCACTTCATACAAAGTATTCATTATACACTTTATATTATTAAAGTATTATACACTTCGCGAACTCCCCCACAACAGAAAATGTGACCGCACAATTTCAGATGTATAAACTTACAAAATGTTCCTCAAAATTAAATGAGAATGATAAAAACACTTATTAAAACAATTTACATTTTATTATAAAGAATACATTCAACTCATTTCATAACAGCTCCAATTATCTGGTGATCTATATTGGTATCAATTTGATCTAAAATACCAGCATTAAATAATACAGATAATGCTTCAATTTTACAATCATGAGAAATTTCGGCCATGCAATTAAGATCATAATCTCTAAGTCTATTCGGTGGATGTCTTTCTCTGGTAGATCTTCTGGGTACTGGGACTGGTGGTTCTCGAGTTGTTTCAGTTGCAACAGACTGACTCTTCCGTGTCCTCTCTGTACCATCTTTTTATTCTGACATCCTGACCTGTGTCTGTAAGCTGAATGTCTTGTTCAGTGTCATGGTCTATGGGTTCTTCAGCTGCTTCTACACTGTTGCCATGGAGTACTTCGGCTCCTTGACCAGTCATATCAGCTGCTTATTCACCTGTTTCATCTGTTGTTCTTGCTTCAGGTTCGTCCATTGTTTCTTCTGTCTGCTCAGCAGAAATAATTCCTACTAAATGTCTTAGATTCTCTTCATGTTCTTCGTTCTGACTCTCTTCTGTATGTAGATCTACATCTGATATGTCCACTTCTATGCATGGATTGTGGGCATCCCCAATTTGTTTTGTAGTAGCTACAAAATCTAGTCCATCTTCATCTTCTTCCTCAGTGACGTCACATACAACTGTCTCATCTGTGGCTTCTTTACAGCACTCACTTCTGACCCCTTTGAACTTTTCTCAAGTCCAATACGATCTGTTCCTTCACTACCATAAACTTCATTCTGACTTTTAATCAGAATCAATAAGTTTCTGTGGAGAACTTTTTCTCTACCTGAACCAATTTTTTTGACTCTGTACACTGGAATACCACAACATATTCTTGTTCTTCAAATCTATCATCAATTTTATGCTTTCTATCAAATGACACTTTTCGTACTAAAACACGATCACCAACTGATATCCTAACAGCTTTTGCCTTTTTGTCATATTGTTTCTTTTGTTTATCATTTGCCTTAGTTACATGTTTTTCTACAATTTGTTGTGTTGTTTTCATCCTAGATCTTAAATCCTCCATGTATTCATATGTAGATTTGTTGCCAAATTCCTCTCTTGACTTTTCAAAAACTGCATCAATGGTCAGTTTTGGTTTCCGACCAAACATTATTTCATGTGGAGAAAATCCAGTTGAGACATGGGGAATGCAATTATATGCATTAACTAATGATTTAATATAGTGTTTCCAATCTGTTTTCTGTTCTTTTTTGCCAGTGTTCCTAACATATCTAAAAGTGTCCTATTAAATCTCTCTGGGCAGGCATTTCCTTGGGGATGGTATAGAGTAGTATGGCTTTTTTTATATTTGCTAAATTACAAAGCTCTCTAATGATTTCACTTTCAAAATTGGCCCCTTGATCTGAATGTAGGCGTGTCGGTATCCCATAATGTATTATAAAATTATTGTAGAATGCTTCTGCTGTAGTTTTGGCTGTCTGCTTTCTGGTTGGTACGGCTAAAGCATATTTGGTGTAATGGTCTGTTATGACAAGTACATTGTCAATGCCACCTTTAGCTGGTTCAAGTGTCAAATAATCGAACACACTAACTCAAGTTGATATTAGGTATTAATGCTAACTAGTGGAGCTCTCTCATTAGTATTTTTCTTTCTTCTCAAACACCGTTCTTAACCATTGATCCACTGTTCTATATCGGCTGCTACACCTGGCCAATAAAATCTCTCTTTAATTAATTTAGTTGTTTTCTCCTTTCCAGGATGACCTACATTGTTGTGTAATCCTTTCAATATTTCTTCTTTATAACAGTCAGGAATGACTAACTTATGCTATAAGTATGTAACATGCGTAAATAATATTAGGTACTACGTATGCGCATATGACCAGGGTTTTACTGGAATAAACTATGAAAGTTCTCACATGGGATTTTTTTTTCAGAAACACAAGCTTCTGTTAAATATAATTCTTATTTATAACAAAAAGACAATATATATATATATATATATATATATATATATATATACAAAAATGCATATAAATAGTGTCTTTTTTGTATTACAAGATGATGTTTACAATATTTGTAACGACTCCAATGGTATAACAAAAATCATAATTAATAGTATTTTCTGTTCATTTTGAAAACTACAAGTGCAATATCTACTGTTACTAAGTCTGTATAAATACTGTATATGAACTGTTGTGTGTTGAGTTTGTAAACTTGCGCATATTTACGATTTCAGTCTCCAACAAACAGTTGATATGCTACATTTGTGTAGACATGTCTCATCTTGAACTTTGTGATACATTGAAGACAAGGCCGATGGGGAAGTAGGACTTTTATGTTTATAAATCATTTGCATATATTTGAATACGATTTTTAACATATTTTATAACTTCTTTAATAAAGCGCTCTTTTGAGATTTGTTTACATTTGATGTATCTTTATCTACATTAAGAAATGTAATTCTTTTCAGGTGTATGTGCTAGAGCGAACTCATGCAAAGTACATATGTGCAAATATGTCGGTTACTACAAAGTTCACATACAGCTTCGTCTTCATCAACTAGTCCATTTTCTTTTGATAATTATCTGGAAGTTTTTAAATCATTATTTCTACATAGAATTCTCCCCTTCCTTAGGCAATAAGGTGTTGTTTGTTTATTATATTTCATTTGCTTTATTTAATATCAGTTGCTATAAATTTATTAATAACAGATATCATTTATACCGTATACAGGTATATTTATTTTGATCGTTTTGATTTAGTTGTTGTATACATATAATCAAACATAAAGTCATTGTGCGAAATATTGCATCATAACCCATGCGATCAAAGTGGTTAAGGTGTTAAAGGGATCTTTTCACGGTTTGGTAAATTGCCAAAATTGAAAAAAAGTTGTTTCAGATTCGCAAATTTTCGTTTCAGTTATAATATTTGTGAGGAAATAGTATTACTGAACATTTACCACAGTCTTATATAGCCATTATATGCATCTTTTGACGATTTAAAAACCTAAAAATTATAAAGCGTTGCAACGCGAAACGATTGAATACGTTGGAGAGTTTTGTTGTTGTCGTTTATATTTACGAAACTACGAAGATGGCTTATATAATGTATAAAATACGTCCTGCATGAACACTCGGCAGAATAGCCGAGTGGGCAAATGCGTTTGTTTTACTCCAGGACTCCGGGGTCACTGGTTCGAGCCCCGGTGCGAGCTACATTTTTTTCTTTTTTTAATTTTATTCTTGATTTTTCACTGGAGCTTTTAAGATCTAATGTTTACATATATCAAAATAAAGCATTTAATGACTAACTTCAAAATATGCCAAAATCTGTGAAAAGGCCCCGTTAAAGGTAACCCTCTTTTGAAAGTCATGTTTGAACACAAATACAGTTGATTTATTATTTTATTAGCGTCGTTAACATATACGGGTATGTCAGAACTAGTTATGTTTAATAAATGTGAAGGTTTAGTCTCAGAACAGGAACAAGGCCCATTGCGTTATACCTGCAATCATGTACGAACGATTCAACAATGCACGTCTATTAGACCGTGAAAAAAGCACCAGGTGAGTTTTAATACGTGTACGATAGTTCATTGGAAATTATGCACGATTGTATATTGTTCTAATTGAAAAATTTCACATTATATTTTTTTTTAAACACATTAAGTCTAAAAGCTGTGTCTCATTTAAAACATGAACACAATAACTACCGGTCTCCTATTCATATGCAATTTTCTAGCATAGCAACAGTGTATTTTATTTTCTGATAAATGTTTAATTTCTCGTCATGCAGTATCGAATCACACACAATTCAAGATTGGGTGTGAGGATTCACCGGAATGTCGATATAATACTAGTATATTCGTATACACGATTTATAGATCACTGATGATTTATTTGAATTGTTTATTGAGATTTATAGATTTATATCTCAGTAATCGCAAGTTCATTTCTGAATGCATTTCCAGTGCAGCGGTACCGTGAACAGATTGCTTCGTTCTTCGCCATGCTGCAAATCCTTTTTGACAAAGACTTTTTAAACACCAATTGCACACATCCCCACTCCATATGCATACTTGGTAACCAACGATAGTTTTCTAAGAAACGTGTAATACACACCAGTAAAGTTAACTCTGTGAAAGAAAAAGTGCTCGCAAAATGATGCCTTCAAATTATAAGAGCCTTTTGGAATACTTTTACAAATATAACAACAGGTTTATTATTCAGCAAATAAGCTGTTGCAATCGTGTGGCTTACGTATGCGGTACATAAACAAACATACACATTTACACGCAATTTTAGATTTGGAGTTTTGTATTTCATGTTTACAGATTTAATCGCAATATGTGTATTATTGAAAGATAATGTCCTTTGTGTTATAATCATTCGTTGTTCATCAAATGGTTTTAATGTAAGGAGCAAGATTTTTATCATATTAATAGGTGTCGTGAACCTGCATTCTGGCATACTAACTGTGATACTTGCAATGTATGTATTTTCATTTTAATATCAGCATGAGATAAATGTTGTCTATTTGTGTTCATGTTAGAATTAGTATAAGTACATGTTAGGTATTTCCCTATTGATAAATAGCATTGCTATTATATAAATTTATATTTAACTTCAGGGTGACGCGACATCTGGTTAAGTAATGTGCATCTGATCATGCGTATAACATGTACACACTCACATATGAAGATCAAAAGAACAAAATCAAATGATGCTGAACTTCTCTAGTTTAAACATATATTGACTACAACTCGCCTACTCCACAACATATACGCACTAATCATACCCATACAATACGTTGTCTAGTCGAAATACTTTCACTGTCTGGATACGTCTGAGTATACAATAAAACGTCTATGAGTATATTCCGGCGATAGGCAACTATAAGTATTAAAAGGTTGTATTTACAATAAAATACTTTGATATCTGTCTTACATGTACAACACAGTTTTACTATTCCCAATAATACTGTAAGCTTATTTGATACAATAATAATAAATAATGTATCAATAACTTACTTAAGAATCGTATACTTAATAAATAGTGTAAACATGAAATCAAGCTTCGTGCATTAAATCTTGCCAATAAATTATTTACGATTTGTTGACAATATGCATATATTTAATGTTTTGTGGTATGGGGTTTGCAAATAAGAAAACATGGCGTCTGACATGTTTTAGGTGGCATGTCTTTATACTAGCGCAAGTCCGACCGCTTTAAAAGTTATTGTCATCAAATATGTAATGTTCCTGTTTTAATGCGTTCTATAGAAGGAATACGTGATGACATGTTCATGTGAAATACACACGTGATATATGTCTAAATAGGACTCGTTTTGCACTTTACTTCACTTAATATGATAAGTAAAATTTCCAATTTCAGAACCTTTTTAAAGTGGTTTATGTTCCTTAATTATGAAGAATTCTTTTTTCTCATAAAAAGAACCCTTTTTCATACCAAAAAATAAATAAAAACAACTCACCCAAATCACTTGAACGTCCGCCGCTTCTAAATTTTAAATAAATATAAAGTAGGTTTAACAACTCTAAAAATAATAAGTTGAGGGTTAACAAATATGCCAGTAGGTGCAATATGATTAGAAAATTGAAGAGCATTATTATCATTTGAAATAAACTTAGCATTTAAGCGTATTAGAATGTTTAATCGGCTCCTTTCTTGGTATGTAAGAAATACGTGTATTTGTGTTTAGTGTGGCTATATAAAAACACTTAAAGATAGTAACCGCAGACTGCCTTTAACACCTAAGCAAACGATTTGTTTGTTTCATTTTTGCATCATTTTTCAAAAATAGTTCAAGTTCTAAAACAATTTTAAACATATTGTAAAGACCTAATTGGTTGTGACTTTGATAATGGATTGATAAATTGATCAGGTATTTGCTCAAGAAAAGTATACGGTAAACGGATTCCTTTAAGAGGGCTTCAATAGGAGCTCTTTTTTTAAAATTTGTTTACAATTATATTCAAACGACAAACACATTCATAAAATCAGACAATCAACACATGATTTAGTGCAGTACTAGATTAAGTATCTCACAAATAGGTTATTCTTATATTTTGCCAAGGTGTATGTATCTCGCAATTGTGTGAACATCATACATCAGCGAGAACATCATCTTTAGCTCTTAAACAACTATTCACATCGTCAGTTATTCAACAATAGAAAACTATACTAATGAAAAGCGAGCGTTTAGCACCAGGCCATGTGCTGTACTTACCTACAGAAGTGCAAACTCGGTAAATGTAATAGTTGTGCCAGAAATGTGATAGCCACACCATACGGGTACATGATTATGATTAATAATGACTTAAAAATCATGCTACTGTAGTCAAAACTGGCAATGCCACAGAATAACATATTTTGTATAGAATTACATTTTGAAATAACATAAACATTTTGACTAAACAAAAGTCAAGAATGGCAATACTTGGAATGCCATAAGATTTATCGATCAAGTTTATGTCAAATGTCGGGTTGAAATGTTTTATATTGAATTGTATTGCATTAAAATTATCAAACACCAATTCACACAGATTTGATATTTAGTATATGAAATCAGATTGTTGTCCTTCACATGGATTGTTAAAATCATGCCCCTGCGTTTGGATCTGGCCACGCCCCTAACGCAGGCGAACAATCTACAGCCATCTCATTAATGGCATGTTTGCGAGTTGCGGAGCCTCTGGTATAAGATCTTATATATTTGTTTATATGACCACAAAATAATGATAGTACGATCTTATTTAAAAATCAACAAACAGCCTCTCAAGAGATTACGTGTCTTAAAATTAAATAAAGCAAGCAACGTCTGCTTAATCGAGTTTGTGTAGGTCTGAAATGAATTTTCCCAACGATAGTATCTGTGCTACTCGATGTTTGTCCTACGGTAACAACTATCGGTCCAATCATTTTTCTGAAAACTAAAGCATATTTTCGTTTCAGCACGAAATCTCAAACACTAAGAATCCTTATCTGATGAATTTCGGTATGATGCATCCCTTTAGGGATATAGGTCGTTCCGGTCAAATGTTTCTTTCTCATAGAGTGATTGGAAATATGTCAGACAAAATATAGCAGTTTTCGAAAATGTAGAGACACTCTAATTATGCTACATTGGCGAACGAATAAAATGTTTCTTTCTCATAGAGTGATTGAAAATATGTCAGACAAAATATAGCAGTTTTCGAAAATGTAGAAACACTCTAATTATTCTACATTGACGAACGAATAAAAGCACGTGCTTGAAACATAAATTGCCGTTTAGAATTAATTACTTTTATATGTGTTTACTTTAAGCAGTTGGGTGAAACCATTTTCTTTTTACTTTGTTTTAATGTGTATAGCCCTTGCTCGAATTAACATGCCATTTATTTTTGGCTTCTATAATATTGTCATATTCTATTTTTGTTTCTCTAATTGATTTTATAATGTGTTCATCATCAGCTGTGTTATTGTTTAATTTTTTTTCTAATGTCTCTAAGTTTTCAATAACTTGATTTTCTTTCTCCTGATTTCTTTTTTTGGTCGCAGATGAAAATTTTATACTGACGTTTCTCACAGTCCCTTTTATCAGCTCCCATAATGTATTCGGATTACTATTTTTGTTAAGTTCTACTACTGTTTTTATTGCATGTTTGATTTGTGTTTGATACTCTTCTTTTAGCAGTATAGTATTATTTCATTTAAAGTATCCAGGTCCTTTGTCTTGTATTTTGTTATCGATAGTTATTTCTATCATTGAATGATCTGTTTTGTAGCCTGGTTTTATTTTGGCTCTATTTATTATGTTACACAGATTTTTTGAAATTAAAAAGTAATCGAGTCTACAAAATATGGTTGGTTTTCCATTTGAGTGCCATGTTTGCTCCGGATGAGATACTCGCCATATGTCAATTAAGTGACATGAATTTATAATGTTGTTTATTGTGTTTCTACATTTTGTATGTGTCTCTTGTTTACCGTTTTTCTTATCTAGTTGTGGATTTAGAATTTTGTTAAAGTCTCCTCCTATTATATAATTTTGTCCAAATTTTGAAGAAAATGCTTTTCAAGTTGTTCAAAAAAACTTGTCATCATTATTTGGGCCATAAACAGTTATTAAGGCTAAAGTGATCTTATGGGCATTTTGCACTGTTGAATTGAGCTGAAAAGAATTAACAGGTCAAAAGAGTTAATTAAAATGTGGTTACTGATCAATTATCTGCGACTCATCTTGCTACCAGTTGTTTATAAAAATATATTTTATATTCGATATTCTTACGTGACCCACCCAGTCCTGTAAGCCGAAATGATCTGTAAAACAAAGTCGTGTCTTTGTGTCGTATGAACGAATCTGCACTAAAACTAAATTTTGGTTCAAATCGTTCATGCATGATCAGTTGTCAAACGAAAGTACGGTTGATATTCAAATGCATTATTTTTCTCTTTCCAGTATATTGTTTTGATATGTTGATGCTGCATTATTAACTATAAGTGTTTATGAAGTGAAAACACCAAAAATAAACAACGGTTGCGATAGACACCTATAAACTGTTAGATGCCCATAGTGTCACTATAATTCTTGGTTATTTATTGTAATATCTATTGTACATAGTCTGCCTGGTATTAATTCCTTAAAATCACCTATGTTCACATTGTCCCTATTTGTTATTAAAATACCGAAGCCCTCACTATTACACTTTTTCCCATTGAAGAAGTTTGTTTCATTCCATTCAGATCGCCATTGAGTTTTTGAAAGTTTGCTGGTATGTGTCTCCTGTAGTAAACACACTGTGTTATTATTTTCATCAAACCATTTAAACAGACTTTTTCTTTTATCACTGTTGTTTAAACCTCTGACATTGAGAGAGCATATTGTTTCACACATTTTTAATGTTTTAAAATGGCTTTATTTTTTAATTGTATAATGGATCTGTCCTATTAAGATGAAAGAGTTGTGTTTAAAACAAGTATAAAGACATGAATAACATGTATGGAAAAATGTACGTGGTCGGTAGTTTCTGTATAAATGAAATATTAAAAAATATGACGATAATTAGTACATGTGTGTTAATATATATATATTACTTAATGTTTAATGTGAGCTTATTGTTTCTTTTGCGTGGTTTTGTTTCTTTTGTCATTTTTTGCCTTTTATATAAGTCATTAAGATCAACTTATATGGATGTCTATCTATAGATGCAAACGTACAAGAATGCCAAAAAAGCGTACGTGCATTCTTTCGTGCACGTGCGTACGCGGTATTGTGTGTGAATGTGTGTGTGTTTGGTGTGTGCGCGTGCGTGAGAGTGTTCGTGCACGTGCTTGTGTGCGCGTACGCGTACGGGTGTGTGTGTGTGCGTGTGTGTGAGCGCGTGTGTGTGCGTGTGTGTGTACGTGCGTGTGCGCGTGCAAGTTTGTGTGCGTGCATGTTTGTGTGTGTCTGATATTGGGTGCGTGCGTGCGTGCATGTGTTTGCACTTGTGAGAGCCAATTTGTTTTCTTTCAAAAAGACAAATAAGTACATACATATGCGTATACAGTACAATAACACCAAGAAAAACAACAGCACTATTTTCAAAATCATTATCACCACTAAGAAAAACGGTAACATCGAGGATGATCTAGGATACATTCTTTTGCAATTTTGATATTTGACAATTTGGTAAAAGTTCTCCACGCCAGGACCGTATGTACCAATACATTATGCACCGCTGAACAATATAAGTGTGTCTTCATGCAACTTCATCCAAGATGATATCGTTTTGCCACATGTTGGTGGTTACTTAAACAAGTTAAGTTAATCAAAGATATCAACCAATTGTAGTTAAATTTACGTAAATGTATGTAACGACACTAGTTATTATCTATAATTGATTTATAGAACGCTTACAATAGTAATCGCTAATCGGTTAACCTCATGAAGCGAAAGTGGCAAAACAAACAATGTTATCCAATAATCGGTTAACCTAATGAAACTTAAAAGGCGAAAAACACATTGGCCTAGTCTTATTTTAGGTACAAATAGCATATCAAAAGTTTGTATTGATTGCTATCTTAGCATTTGCCTGTTTACATTTTTTACAACTTGGTATAAATCTGTATTAGATATATAGTAAATGCATACTTACTGACAAGTTAAACACGTTTCCTGTAGCATAAATATCTAACAATCAGCTAATCTATCGGAGTCTGTGTGTGTGTGTGTGTGTGTGTGCGTGCGTGCGTGAATCCGTGCGTGTGTGTGCGTTGCGTGTGTATGTGCGTGCATGTGTGCGTGTGTACGTACATGTGTTTGCACTTGCGCAAGTAAATTTGCTTGTCTAAAAAAACAGTTACATACATATTCGTATACAGTACAATAACACCAAGAAAAACAACAGCATTACGATCACAATCACTATCACCACTAAAAAACTATAAAATCGAGGGTGATATGGAATGCATTCTATTGCAATTTTGATGTTTGACAATTTGATAAAAGTTCTCCATGCCAGGACTGTGCGTATCAATACATTATGCGGTCTGAACAATATAATTGTGTCTTCATACAACTACGTCCAAGATGATATCGTTTTTCCACATGTTAGTAGTTACCTTAAAAAAGAGTTTATCAAAGATACCAAATGTATATAGCATATAGCGTCACTACAATTAAGTATCTATACTTGATTCATATAACGTTTACTTGTCACAATATTATCCAATAATCGGTTAATCTAATGAAGCTAAAAAGGCGAAACACATTAGATTATCATTATTTTGGACACAATAAGCATATCAAAAGTTTGTATCGATTGCTATCCTAATTGACAAGTTTAACATGTAGTGTCCTGTAGCATAAATAACCGATTATCAGCCAATCTAAAAGAGCGAGAAATCAAAAAATCGATTAGATTAGCATTCGGACCACTTGCCATGTATTACAAAATGCATACATGTAATTTATCATTATAATTGTTATAAGTACATTCATATTAAACTGTTCTACTTGAACATCTTATTACATATCTTACAAATATTACTTTTTAGCCACTTTATTGTTTTTGCATCAATAAAAAACTTCTTTTTTTATATTGATTGAAAAAACTAGTGTTTGGCAGTATACAAATAATTCATTAGATTGTACATAGATATCAAACAAACGTATTTAAAATTCACACAAATGCACATATCTACCATGTTATTCTGTATTTATAATAAATCTAACGAACACTTTTTTGCAATTCTTTTGTAAAAGAGTCGTTTTTATCTATAAACGATGTCAACTTGTCGTTCATCAATTTCAGTTCGACTTTCAAATCTTGAATTTGGCTCTCCATACTTTCACCCTGTATTTCAGGAATCGTTTTTCCTTTTGATGCGGCTATTTTACCTTTTTTCTTCTTTTGCTTTGCAACCACTACTTCACTTATACTTGACTAACTCACTCTCGCTTGTACTAATGTGCTTTCGCTTATCCGCCATTGACTATTTTCTTTTGAGAAGTATACATATTTTGACCGTGGTGTGCAGACGTGCGTATTATTGTCAGTTTACACATATGTCAAAATGTTCACATTCAATATTGCGACATCCTCTTTTGTAGCATAGCATGACCATCGGCACTATAAAAAATTTACATTGTCGTTATTTTTCAATTTAAAATGAAAGTCGTATGACCTCGTTACAAGAAAATTTCCATTTTTTGTCACAAATATCACTTTAATCCAGTGAAAATATTCCCTTTACTAGGTTTTATTTATTCTTTCGCCCCGTCCAAAAAAATACGTCTTCCCTCGAAGGGAAACAACTCGAACAGCATTTTCTTTTTCCGAGATACTTAAGTATTTCTTTTACCTAAATACTTATATATTTGCCCTGTAACGCAAATGTAATGGTCCACTGTTTTAAGGTATCCTTTCAAGTTGTATTACCGTAATTTGTTTGCAAAAGACATAATCAAAGTGTTATCACATACTCTTTACGGGGATAAATTCTGAAAAAATAAGATTATAAATATTATATTATAATAACATTATAAAATGTCCGAAAATTTACACTAATTAATTCTGGACGAAAACCCGTATGTCCGAAAATAAAGAGCAATGAAAAGCTTTTTTTTGCCAAAACCTAAAATATTTGTCAATTCATTTGATTGATAACAATAATCAATGTAGTGATGAACTCGTCATTACTTCAGTCAGTAATTTTTTCAGTATCTTACATATCTCCTGAAACGGCAAGTACATGCGAATGTATAGAGACTTCCATTTGACTCGTGCTAATATTTTACATTTTATAGACTCCTAGCTCGTTTTTAAGTTATGTGCGCCAGCGTGGGTCATTTTTAAAATAAATGAAAACCCTACATACCAGTACCTCGTAATGAACATAAGGCCTTGAAGCTAGGCGCACATTATTTCAAGAAGCTCACACACAAGTCTCAGTTTAAGAGTTCCGTCGAATGGTGATGGAAATTAATGCCCGTGATTGGATTTGATATAACATTAGGTGAACAATAACCCTTCTCAAGCAAGAAAATGATAGAAGGGCCTTAGCATTAAGATGTCAATTTGGGCTATGTTTCCGTTTTAAAAAGAGATTGGGGGGGGTGAAAGCGAAACGGCTCTAACTGACATTTTTTCAACAAAATGATTTTTTGTATATTTTGTATCGCAACATTCATTCCCATTATGTATTAAAATATCTTAGTTCCAGGCATCAAATAAAAAGTAAAATTGAAATTTGTCCTAAATCGTGTAGTACAATTAAATATATGTTAGTGCGAAAAGGTTCTATGTGCAGTAAAGTGCTACTTAGAGCTCTTTCGCATTCAGGTGGTTGTTGTTAAGAAAAATTCTAAATGAAACTTTTAGCAATAATTGAGGAATATATTTACAAAACAAAAATAATATATTTGTATTTTGAACACTTCCAGAACAAATAATATTTTGTAACTGATGAAAACTAAGAAAACATATAGATTCACTTAGACCTTTTTCGTACTGAATTTGTGTAACTTTACAAATTTTCTTAAATTATTGATTTATGTGTAACATAAAAAAATAACTTTTTGACAACTTTCATATTAATTTAATCTCTATTTAACATTCAGTTTTATGTATACATGTCTATTCTTTAAACTACAAAGCTTATTGAAAAAATGGAAACGTAATATCAAAAAAGCTTGTTTGATTTGAAATGAATTTCTAAGAGATGTGAGCCTTGTTATGAGCTCTACCTAACTTTTTAATGTAAATTGTCTGGTTTTCAAAACAATAAGAATAAACGCATTAAAGTGTTCATATTTTGATTGTTGTATAATTGTTAAATTGCAGATACCTTAAATCTTTCTATTCTTCTCTCGGAATTACCTAGTACCTAGTTTGTTGTATACAACGTCATAGAAAGTGAAATATGAAATTTATGATAAATAAATATTATTGCATAAACTCTATCTATAATGTCCTCTGGCGGGGTGCAGAATCTTGGCAAAAAGACGGCTTGAACGGGAGAAATCGTGTATTAACAAGGCGATTCATGTGCCGTTCAAGCCTTGTTGTGTGTTTTTAATATCCTTAAACTGTTCCACGCGCAGATAATTCCCTTAGTCTTCTTTGAATTCTTCTTAGTGGATTCAATGAAGTTGTAATGAACTTTGTTAATAACTCCAGCTTCGACGACTTTCCAAGCATAAATGGGGAACTGAATAAACACCAGTTTCCTCATGCATGCAGGGATTAAGGCAATAAATATTTCAATCCACTTTTCAAATTATACCATCTGCACACTCTTGACAACAGCTTTATTTTATTGGCAACGTCAATGAAGTTAAGGTTATGTACTCAACACTTTCAAAAAACAATGCTGTACATTTAAGTGTTTATGTACCTTCAACGTTCCTGCTGTATGCTTGAAATACTTGAGTGACAACATATTGGCAGTATTATTTTTTAGAAAATTTAGTTGGAACGAAATAAGATAGATCTGAAAGAAAGAAACATTATTAAAACAATTACTTATTCTGACGATTGATTTATCCGTCATGACCAGTAATATCCAAAATAATTCCCCATTTCTTACTTTGCGCGGCTGCATTTGAAATTTGAATTAATCCACTGTTTAAACACATTTTAAATCGAAAACTGCCTATCCGAAGGTAAAGCCTCGTCATTTCTGATGATGACCGAGTGAGGCATATGTAAAACACAACCTTGAACTGAATAACGTCATATGAAATAATCAAATTATTGTGTAGGTGCCGAATGAACAAAACATATTGTTTTTAATGTTACTTTAATGTATATTGGTATGTGTGATTTGTGTTTGCAACAATAGCGAAAATACACATTTTCTCGGACATGATCATCTGCAGGCGCTCTCATAATCCGTTCCTGCCCTTGTGTTGCGCACTCGGGGAGAAACGGATTTTTAAGCGCCCGCAGGTGATCATGCCCTCGAAAACGTGTAATATCCCTATATTAACAAATATTACAGTAATTTGGTTGATATTGTGGTATTTACCAACACTGATTAGTTCCAGTGATTTGAGGTGAGATGTGAATTAATTGGTTAACTAATTACTTTTCTGGAAAGATAATAATTCGTATAAAACTCTAAAAATAACATTGAATCAGAAGACTAACATTTTGGTGTGATGTAATTTGGTTTGTATCAGTGTCATTGGATGTTAATCAGAGAGTAACCATTCAGGAGTGCTGTGATGTGCTTTGTATCTGGGCCAGAGGATGTTTATCAGTAAGTAACCATTCAAGAGTGACGTATTTTGCTTGTTATTTATGCCAATGGAAATTTATCAGTAAGTAACCATTCAGGAGTGATGTGATTCGCTTGGTACCTGTTCCATTGGATGTAAATAAGTAAGTAATCATTCAGGAGTTATGTGATTTGCTTGTTACATTTGCCAGTGGATGTTTATCAGTAAGAAAGCATCCAGGAGTGATGTATCTATGCAAGTGGATGTTAACAAGATGGGAAGTAATTAGTACTGCGTTTTGAGGTATTTAGTTCTTATACTATGTTTATGAGATGAGAACTAGTTTAACTATAACATTATGTCATGATGAGTAATTATAAAAATGACTGTGATCTGTAAAGTTATTTGTTTCAGGACTGACTGTTTATAAGATGTAAAGTTCTTATTGCCTTGACTGTGTGAAACGCAAACTAGCTGAAAACTGATTGCTATATCGGTATACAATCATGTTGTGTCTCATGCATCTTGTATTGCACTGGGATATGTTAACTCCATTCTGTATTTCCTTTGAATGGTATTCACATAGTATTGTATTGACTTATAAAAATATCCTAAACATGATGACAATAATTGTTTTATGGAATCTCAAAAGTCAGTGGTATAATATATCTATATGTAATCATGCTTCAATGTTACTTCATTGTTACTAATCATTTATGCAATAATAACATTATACATTCTGGTTGTGGCGCCCTTTTAATGAAATGTGAAACACCAACATCCCACTATCGCCATTCTTAATTCTGTCTCTGCATACTACCGTAACTCTTATTATATTAAGACTCTTCACATTTTATAAAACATAATGCTAAAATCGTGCTCTTTTACATAATGGTGGATGTTGCTGTTGTTGTGTGCTTGACTTTTGAGTATGTACTTTATATAAAAAAGGTCAGAATGTTCTGTCAGACCTTAGGTTATTCTGTCAGACCAAAGAACAGACGTGAAATTTCAAAAGAAAACTGAGAAAAATGTAAACAATAAGAAGTACGTAAATATTGATTCATCATTTTAGTTTGTATCATATTACTATGAGTAACAAAGTAAAGACACAAAGTTTGGTTACATCCACTTCCTCATTATTAAAGTCACAAATACAATCACTATCTGTATCGTATCTATTTAAAAGCTTAATGCCATTTCAATGTCGTCTTGTTCCCAGTCTTTTTCATCGTTCTGCGAGTTCCCAGGCTCTGGCTCCTTGGGAGCAATTGCCCTGGAAAAAAAATATATGGAGGATATTTGTTAATGTCAGTGTGAGATCGTTTGTTATTTCACGAGTGATCATGGAAAATATATTTTCACGATTGGCGTAGCCACGAGTGAAAATATTATTTTTCTATGATCACGAGATTAACAGCTGTTTCCCTTTTGCTGAAAATTTACCCTTTCTCGGAGCTCCTCCCGTAGCGTGCCTCAATACATTGATATGACGTCGTTTTGTTGACGTAATTACGTCATTATACCAGGGAATATCTTCAGTTAAACTCTTTTACAATGCTAATAAACGGTAAAAAAAAGCATAAAACTAAAATTTGGATTCGGTGGAATATCGATTTTAATTCACTCGTGATCATAGAAAAAAATATAAACAAGGATATGAACAAGGGAAGTACATCTTGATATGATAATCTAAAAATAGAAAAAGGAATTCCGACAATTTGTTATTTTCATCGGTGAAAATAATTTCACTGCTGTTATTTCACTGTGTATAAAAGAAAACATCATTTTATTCTTAATTACATTGAATTTGTTTTGAGTAACAGTTATTTGTTTTAATTCATGGTCTTCCAAGACTCAACGAATTTACAAGGGGCGCTTATCCTCGTATTTTTTCCACTAGCTCACGGGCGTTTGCAAGTCATCTTATCCCGTTTTGAATTTTCAGGCTTTAAAACTTCCACATTATTGACATTCTATACATAGATGGTGACGTCATTACGTTATTGTCAGTGAGACCGGTGTGTACACAATGCATTGTTGATATTTACCTATTTACTACAAATTTACTAAATACAAAAGAAGGACAATGAAAACGAAATCACCTGGTTATAAATCCCCGTTAAGCTCCGTGCATGTTCGTCGATATTGTTGATAACCGCAAGCTCTTGCTTTGTTTAACGTTCACTTTTGTTTAAAACTAAAAGTCGATCGAATGATGGTCAGATGAACCGATCCTGGCATGAAGCACGCACTTATTAACTCGTCACCAATATGCAGGGAACCAAATGTATTTCAAGAACATTCATCACTAAACACAGATTATTTCCGATATTTCACAAGAAGACTTTAGACCAATCAACAGTGGGTTAACTGACCGACGAATACACTCGAATTTCTCAACATCTCGTATTTCACAAAATCGGCAAAGTGCGTATTCCGCCGTATTTAGCCAATGTTCTTTTAATACTTTTAATTTCTTGGGTAAACCCGAAAATATTTGTGTCGGACATTTTGGCCCGACGAGTTAAGAATTTCGATAGGCCCTTGACTTTTTGTGCCGGACATGTCCGTAGGTCCGACCGAGTTTCGGGAAGTCTGCACCGTCAAGACATGCCACATTCACTGTATGTATAACTAATAATGTATTAAACTAATATTTATGATTTTAAATCATTAAAGATATAATTTTGTTAACTAAACTCTGCAATAAATTTTGATGTATAATGACATGGCTTCGGCCTACAAAGTACGCCAAATATTTGCTAAAGCATAAATTAATTTCGCAAATAATGATAGAAAGATAAAAATCATTTCAAACTCAATCTTAAATTCCGAAAAAGGTTTCAAATAAGAATGAAAAACTTAAGGGTCTATCACGTAAGTTTCACCGATGCACCTTTTCTAACGTGTTACTGATTGTTGGAAACACTCACTACGACAACTTTTTTTGATTAGTGTGTTGTTAATTCAAAACAAAAACATTATTTGTTAAAGACATTTTAATGAATACTTTTGTGCATCTCCAATGTTAAGACAAAAAACAACTGCAATAAATTAATATTAAGAATAAAATAACGTCAATTGATATATAAATTTTTTAAGTATTATTAAATGATATAAGAACAATAAATTTAGGTTATCTGTTTCGAGCATGTTTTTTCCTAATATATTTTTCAGAAATAACTTTATAGAAATGTTAAGAGTATTAAATTGAAAATATATGCCTAAAAGTGAAAATTATTAATGTTTTTTCAAGTCACTGAATGTCGCTTTCACCTTTTTCGCTGTTAAAAATTAGTTGAATAAAGTATTTGTTAAATGCAAAAGGATCTAAGTGCCATTTTTTAATATTGTTTTTGTTTTCAATATAGGAAAATTATTTTATATAAAATAAATGCTTTAAATTGATCATTTTAGTTATTTTACAAATCACTTAGGACTGTTAAGCTCTTAACGCTGAGTACAAAAAAATGTGAAATTTCAGTGCGAAAAGGTTCTAAGTTGTTCGAATAATTTTTTTGTTTGTGAAATGTGATAAGTACAGATTATTCCTTATCAAACTTGGTATTATACCATATATATATATATATATATATATATATATATATATATATATATATATATATATATATATATATATATATATATATATATATATATATATATATATATATATATATATATATATTTATATATATTTATATATATATATATATTTATTTATATATATATTATATATATATATTATAAGCCTTCATTGTTTAAAGTCTTAATCTGATTAAGTTTTAACCTTCTCCTGTAAATTTTTGTAAAATGCGTTTAGAACCGTTTCGCTTTCACCCCTCGGAGTGTACAGTGCAATTCTACTAAGGTGTCACTGATAACGTTTTGGGAATGGCCGAATAAGGAACTAATAGTAGAACACAACCCAGCGTGCTTCTCACGTGATCTGACTGTTTAGCGTTCATGTCATGACTCTCATTTAAAACGCGTATGTGGTGAACTATTATCATCACGATAAAGATATACGCACAGTGTTTAATAAGTCAGTTATAATGACAATCAAAACATATTATCATAATGGGAAATGTTCGCATTGCGTCTGATAATAACATACATTTATATCAATATTTCATATTCATTTTACACATTGTGAGGTTTAAAAAAATTAATTAATTAACACAAATAATCCCTGCGTAACCCTCTAAACAATGTTATATAATAAATTTAATTTGCTAAAATATGTGAAAATCGAGCATCATCATATTGTAAACATTAACATTGGATTTTATTATCGATGGAATGATCGATCACACGGGCAAGCTGTTGAAATTATTTCTAGTTTATAGTTGTGTCGTCAATATCAATCGCAATATTTTATAGTACATTTTGTCAGAACGGAATTTTAAACATCCGATTATATAAAAGTTCATTTTTTTTATAACTCGGCATTGCCGGTGTTTTCATTTGCGAAATATAAATGGTACATTGCCTATACATTAATATGAACAATATTAATACATTTTATGGTCATTTAAACAACCAAGGTTGTATTTATTCTTAAGAAAATCTAATAACATAAAGATAAAGTGTTTTCGAATGGAAAACACGTACATA
Organism: Dreissena polymorpha; assembly: GCF_020536995.1. Lineage (NCBI taxonomy): Eukaryota > Metazoa > Mollusca > Bivalvia > Myida > Dreissenidae > Dreissena > Dreissena polymorpha. The sequence goes on along the minus strand of NC_068361.1, from coordinate 86,473,220 downwards.
AATAATCATAATTTACGTTAACTGCACTAAATGCTCTGGAGTTAAATTATCTCAAAATAACAGGTCTTCATATCATTAACGGTCGTTGATTCTTACAATTCAGCGGTGGTTAAGTGTTAATCGACTTGTAAGAAATAGGAGAAAATATAAAACGTATGTGTATGATATTATTATTTAACTTATGGTTAGAAAACATAAGGAAGAAGGATAATTCTCATTTGGTCTTTTATGTCTAAACAATTAAGTATAAATGAAAGCCCGCGTGTGTACGACTAACAATACAGCAAAATATGTTTGTAAAAAAGTAATTCCATCGAACATTTGCAAATGCTGGTAACTTAAGGGTCAGTTTACTAATTGCACATCTATAAAACTGTTAATTTCCATTTATCATTTCTGCACCCATGAATTTCATCGCAATCAATTAAGAAGTCAGTCATATAGTATATATACATAATAAAATGTATGATTCTGGATAGTTTTTAGTTGCATCCTATTTTATGTAATATACTAGCAATAATTGATAAATAATAATTATTATTATTATTAATAACTAATAAAGTCTATTAAACAAATATACGTTTCCTTTGATTTGTGTCCAGTTCGAATCTTATGATCATGCGCTGACACGTCGACTTCTGAACCATAACCTGAGTTGCTGTTGTCTGGAGTTGGGGATTCGTCTGAAATTGTTTTGCAAAATAAATTTACATGCCAGCACACTCTGAACATGTTCATTTTTTTAATTAACTTGGAAAACAGTTGGCAATGTTTAAACTGAATCATTGCTTCTTCATTACAACAATGATTACATTTATGTTTGCTTTTAAATATGACGTTTATATGCATGCATATCTACCTGCAATCTTCACAACGTGTGGAAAACCTGTTAATTGTAGTTGTAATTAAAGATTTTTAAGAAGAAGTAGAAGTAATAATGGTAGTAAGACACGAGTGTTTATTAAATGTGTGTGAATTAAATAAAAATTTCCCTGTGACGTACCTCAACCAGTGTTTCTAAACTCTTGGATTGGCCCATAACATATTGTGTAGGTGCAATTTTAAAGGTCTGACTTCAAGTATGTCTATATCATAACAGGCATCGACATCCCTTTAAAACTTTTGTATTATCTATTGAGAATATCAAATAAAAATTTGTAAATAAATATAGTAAAATGAACAAGTTTTCATTACAAAAAATGTTACTCTTATTCGAAAGATCTATGAATAAACGTCTTTTTATAGATTTTTGCCTATCCGTTAATACCCGTGTATGTTATGAGACGTTCCACTGCTTATAGTGTGTGACTTCAGATGCAATGTGTGTACTGTCAGAGAGATGTGTCTATGGACGTTTTACATTTCATCAAATAAGATACTAACGGATTTAAAAGTGCATCGTAGAGTTGGTACAATTCATATTGTAAAGATTTAGAGTACATGTATTTGGAAACAATAAAATAGATTTGTTTAAACCGTTTATGTGGACATACGATTGATAAAAACTAAACAGCAATCGATAGTTCACAATGTATTCCGGATGTGAGCTACAAATCAGAAAATAGGAAATAAATGAAATTTTAAACCTTCTGCAACTGAAGTTAAAGCTGCAAGGACATTAACCCATTGTGTTCATCTTATCAAAGCTATTGTTTGTGTAGAAAATGTGTACAGGTTGAGTGTAAAGTGAGCTGTTTACTAACGTATCTTACAAGAAATTCTACACAGATAGAACTGTTTGCCTTTAATCCTGGATGTTCCAATCACGACCCACATCATAAGCTAATTTGCTCTATACATGAGTGCACACGTCTCCTTGTGTGAGTCTAACAAAGAAAGGACCAAAACATAATTATAATAAATCTATTGGTATCAACGAACATTGTATTTTATTCTCAAGCAAACCAAATTTAAAAAAAAAACATATTAAAATATTTAATATGTTTCGCCTAAAATAAAATGCTTCATTTCATTTATTTCCATTTAATTTTTATTCACTTTCATGTCTTGACATGTCCCCTTCCCTGTCACCAATATTTCACCAATATATCTACTGCAATGTATCCGTAGTAAATTGACGTATTTTTTATTTTGTATAGTTTCAATGTGTCAAAACTTTCTGATAGTGTACATTAATTCTGATTAAAATTTTGCTTCATAAAAAACTACACGTACTAAGTTGCACGTCTATACTTAGCATATGGTTTGTTGCAACTCGCAAACTTTTCATGAGTTGAACTTGACAGATGGCAGCAACAATTTCGCGCTATTATTAAAACAAGGGTTTTACATGGCTTACATGTATAGTAAATGTAATAAATGCTAAACATTGTAGATGCGTTCGAAGGGACTTGAGGCAGCAAATAATACCACATTGCTATAGACAAACAGTTTTAATCAGTCTAATACATGGACATGGTAAAATATACATTTACTGGAATTTCAAGCTACCGCCTATCTGTACTGTTATATTACGTGAATGGAAAAACTGTTATTACGTGTTAATCTATCTGCGGTAAACGATTACTTCATTGACCGACGTCAATCCAAAATAACAGGCCCCAATAAACCCCGCTCTCAGAAGCATTTTCTTAACCGACTGTACGATGTACAGCACATTTTGGCGACCAGGCAGTAACCTGCGAATTTTTCTCGTGACACATCTGCGTCAGCATACATAACTCTTATCAGCGGATTATCTCGTACTATATGGGGCGTTTATGTCGATAACGTGTAGAAGTAAGTACCGTGTGCTCTTTTAAAGTAGGGAATACTGACACATTTATAGAGTTCCTCTGTGTCTTTGCGAATGCATCTATTGGCTGACCTGTCCCTTTGACCTTTAATAAGAGCTGTGTTACGCGATTTCAACGTTACACTCAGTGGACTATTTCATGATACAAAAATGTAAACTATGCTCTTCCGCGCCGCGAACTCTTTATCGACTCGGATGCGCGGGTGCGGAAATATCAGGTTTTTACTACATAACAAATTTGGCTTGCAAAACGTGGTATTAACCCTTTTTATTCGCTAGCGAAAAACTACACATAAAGGTTTTAGAGTATATTTCGACGACTTGTGTATGTTTTTATTTCACGAATAATATATTTATAATATAATAATATATATTTGATGTGATTTCATGTGATAGGAAAAATAAATGTTTTCATTTGTTGTTTATTTATTTAATGAATCGTTGAAATAAATAAAACACATTCTCAATGAGATATGCGTTATGTCTGCTTACTGAAGCAACTGTCGAAAAAAAGGAATCGTGGCAACAGCTAGTACGAGTACCCATGTATTGTTGATAAACATGAAACCGTATCAGTTAATACTGATATTGATTTCTGCGATTTATTTCATGCACTTTTTTTTATATATATGGAACTGATTTTGTTGCTATATGTAATTGAAAATGATATACATTTTACATCTATTTTACTGAATTACATTGAAGCAAAACTAAAACTAAAACGAGTTAAATAATTTACACATTTCCGAATAGTATGTCAAATTATTATCATTTTACAATAACGGACTATACTGTACAGCGGAAATAGCACTCAACCAGTACCGATTTACTTGAATTTGGGTATGTTGGATTTGTTGGTTTTCATATATGTTCCATATCGTACCAATCTCTTTGACATTTTATGTTTATTGCTTATTATTATAGTATGGCACAGTTAGCATGCATGCGTGATTTTCATCCCGGCATATATATCAACGTCTCAAGTGCGTTTCAAAGGTCACTGCTGCAACAGTTCCCTCAACGGATAAATTCTTTCTTACACTGTCAAAATTCCAATGTAAACATCGAACGTGTACATAGTTTATTTAGATCGACCATGTAGGTAAGTGGGCTGATCAATAGGTGTAACAGTTTTTAAAAAGGCATAACGACGATAATTTCATCTTAAAGAAGACTCAAGTGGGGTTAAAGCTCTCGCACATTTTAGCGAACAAACACTACAGTACCTTAATCAATTGTCAGCGTGCTACATTGTGTAATAATGGAACGTATAATTAACGCTCCATTCTAAATTATTTTAATATTTGTCCGCCACCTAGGTATCAGACAGAGAAATATATCTATGTTTATTAAAATTAAAGTGCTGCTTGAGTAAACAAAACAGAGACCTGAATGTAAAACAATCATTTAATACATTATCATCATTTATTTAAAAATAATATACGTGTACCATAAAAACCGTTTATATACATCAGAATCATCAATAACAAAATTAGTTTGGAACAACTTTTTTATAATCGAAGGCAAGTGTACATTTTATTAGAAAGCTGGGTTCATACCAATTACCTCTATTAGGAATGCAAACTGCGTTTCTCATAAGAACTTCAAACAAACTGAACATGTAACCGAATTGGTGGAGCCGCACTCTACTTTGTCTCAAACTTCCACAAATTGTTCGCACAATTTTTAACAGAAGTATGCAGGTGAACAATTTCACAATCTTATTCATATGTTTAAATGGCTCCATCTTTTAAGCAGCAATACTTTATGCGTTACACGTCTAAAAAATATGTCATTTTTTAACAAACTTACTCCTTTCAAATTAAATGTCCTGAGATTCAAACTCAAGTTTTAAAATATTATAATTAATTTACACAAATTACATTTGCAATCCTTTTTACCAATTTGATTATGTCTCCCAGTTTCTCAATTTATGGTAACAACATAATAATCAACCTAATGCTTTTGTATACTAATGGGCGCGTCTATTAAAAACGTCACAATTAAATAATATTTTTTGGATTTAGGAGATGCAAAATCGACTTGTATTGTTATTTTGAAACCAATTGTGTGTATAAAAATCGACAAGCTTTTGTTTAAACATAATAAGCAAAATATGGACATCCCTGAATACTAACAAACAAATCCATACATACCTAAATCCGTAATGATGTAACACATTATTTATTGTTTGAATATCAGTGCAAGCATTTAAGGGTGGTGACAGATAGTGTTTCATTTATTAGAGATTATGATCTTATATTTCATAATGGCATATGCAAATTATTTATTAATGTATATGATTGTGTTATTCATTGCTCAGTTTATATTAGCAAATTGAATATAACATAATTAAATCAGTTTAGTTTGTATTATTGTTTTTTTTGTAACAACGAACATCATATGTCATACATTTTTGCTGCATTGCTTAGATTTGAGGACTTTAGTTTTAATTAGCACTTTCTAAACACGACATGTCCTCCTTAAAAGATAAGGCATCTAGAGGTCGCAAAATGTTCGCCGTAGATAAATAAATAATTGAGACATAGACATTTTCCATATTATGGCTTTATTTTATTTTAAAAAAGAAAACATTTATTGTCATATAAAAAGATTTTATTTAATAAAAATACACTTATCGATGTGTTGTATGAACGAATTTGTACAGACTACTCGATTTTGGTGAAGACACAGACACTGTATCGATTTTTTATATGAACAAATCTGCACAGAATATCCGCTTTTGTTATAGCACCCGACACTGTATCAATGCGTTGTATGAACAAATCTGCACAGAACATTCGCTTTTGTTATAGCACCAGACACTGTATCGATCTGTTGTGTAGACAAATTTGCACAGAATACTCGCTTTTGTTATAGCACCAGAAACTGTATCTATCGACGTGTTGTATGAACAAATCTGCACATAAAATTCGCTTTTTGTAATAGCAACAGACACTGTATCGATGCGTTATATGAACAAATCTGCAAGGAATATTTGCTTGTGCTATAGCACCAGACACTGTATCGATGTGTTATATGAACAAATCTGCACATAATATTCGCTTTGGTTATAACACCAGACACTGTATCAGTGTGTTGTATGAACAAATCTGCACAGACTATTCGCTTTTGTTATAGCGCCATACACTGTATCGATGCGTTGTATGAACACATCTGCACAGAACATTCGCTTTTGTTATAGCACCAGACACTGTATCTATGTGTTGTATTAACAAATTTGCACAGAATATTCGCTTTTGTTATAGCACCAGACACTGTATCGATGTGTTGTATAAACGAATCTGCACAGAATATTCGCTTTGTTGTAGCACCAGACACTGTATCGATGTGTTGTACAAATCGGCACTGAATATTCGCTTTTGTTATAGCACCAGACACTGTATCGATGCGTTGTATGAACAAATCTGCACAGAATATTCGCTTTTGTTATAGCACCAGACACTGTATCGATGTAATGTATGGACAAATCTGCACAGAATATTCGCATTTGTTATGGCACCAGACACTATCGATGTGTTGTATGAACAAATCTGCACAAATTAGTTGGGATTTGTCATAAGTGTATATGTCGCTTGTACATAATAAATGTTAACTGTATGATTTGCAATAGTTCAATGCTCTGACTTCGTTTATTTTCGGATAACACCGCTTTTGAATGTTCATACTATTTTTTCATCAACATTAAAATTGTTTTAACAAAATATTACTCGATCGTGTATACTCGCTTTAGAAAGCATTCCTGTTGTTGTTTTTTAAGAGCTATGAAACAGGCCCTCCTATTATGTTACCACTAATTTAATTCGTAGGCCTTTTTATCGCTCTTTTTGTAGAAATCTTATCAGCCAAGGCAGCCTTTATCTGACCTATGCGCTGAATAAAGATTCACTTACATGTGTAACGAAATGAGACCTCACGATTTCACTTGACATCGGCCTCTTATCCACATTCAATGTATCACGAATAGATGGTCCCACTGATCATTGTAAGTCGACAGAGAGCAGTGAGTTAAATATGTTTATTTGATTTCTTCGTTTTGTTTCTAGCTTTAACTTTATTTTGAATCATGCATGTATCCTTTCCTAATGCAACACATTTACGCGGTGTTTATTTTACCCTTTCAGAAGAAAAAAACGCATGCGAAAATGAGTGAGTAAATTATAATCATTAATGTGTTTTAAAATGTAATTTGTCTTGATGTTTAACCTTAATATCAAGTAAGAATTAGTATGGGTGGTTTGAAGTTACATAATGATATTCTTGAACATTTGTTTCACATGCTATACTTCGTTGTTCGTTAAATACATGAATGCTTAAAATGTTTATTTAAACAATAATTATGGTCGGGCACATGGTCATGTTGATTTAAACAAAAATAAAAACAAACTCTGTGGGGTAAATGAAGCTTTATTCTAGTTAAATCATGCACATACACTCACAATTCCAAAAGGCGCATGCCATTCGTGTTAATACAAAAACAGGGTTAGCATTAGGTAAGGCCGACTTTTCATATCAGATAGATTATTAAATAAAAATAAAAAGGGGTAAGGGAGGTAGAAAGCAATTCCGAGCAAGAAAAGCGCTCGACTAATCAAGAAGCCCGCACCATGTAACCCACCGGTCATGACCTTGTCACGTGAGGTTTGGCGCTCTGCATAGTTTTATGTTAAAAAGATATTAAGTTATTAAATACCAATTTAACAAAAGAAACAGCGGGAGCTTCATTCTACAAAACTCAAAAAATCCTTCTTATTAAGCGAGCAATATTTAGTCAAATCATTACCATTAAGACAAAATTCAATACTGTGCATGACAAAAATGCAAATACGATGTTTCATAATTTTACCAGGCATACATGTATGTAATAAACCATTGTGCATATGAAAGTTCTTAAGGTCGTAACTCTAAAGTATGTGGGAGTATAAAACTAAAATTTTAACTGTGCTGAGAATTGTCATACAAAACTATACATATGTTAGATAGGATTTATTCAAGTGTGTAAACGAAACTGATATATTATTAAAAACATGTGGATTTCAAATATCCATACAGTATAAAAGAACCAGCTGAAATGTCATTCTTGTGACAGAAAGATGCCCGAATGGCCGAAAAGAATTCCAATTTTGCCAGGGTCATTGTCAGTTCACTTAGATAATATTTCACATAATAAATACAAACGTCTCCGCGTAGAGGCTTGCAAGTACCTTATTTGTGATAGACGAAAGCGGTGCTAGCATAGTGGGCACATTTATTCAATTCCAAACTGTGTCTAGCTGGCCTGCGCATAAACGACTGTCTGTCATACGTGTAAGTGGCACTTCGGAGATGCGCTTTCGTATTGATTAACTTTGTAATATGTAATGCGAGTTCGGTGCCAATATTTCTTTATTTATTACACTGATAAACCAGCATGTTGAAAAACGTACGATTACAATTAATACACTGTTAAAGCAATTTAAACTTCCAAATTACACTTTGAGAATGGCGCTATATAATCGTTTTACAAATAAGTGTTTGCTTTAAATCCTAAAGTATTTCAGATGTGTTTTCGTCTATAAAGGTATCACTTTCGGAACCTACCGTAATCTCATGTATAATAATCTTTGGAACGGCCCTTCGAATTTGTTATAATTTATTTGGCATCTTTATTCCTGGAACAAACGTCTGAATTCATGTAAAACATTTTTGTTTGGTCGCACGGTTTAGCGATTATAATAATTCGTCTAAATAACAAATACTCTTTTTGAAACCCTTTCTTGCCATAACTTGCACTCGCGGTTTGTGGTATACGATTAAATAACTTTGACATAGATGCATCAAACGGAAGACGTTTATTGATCATAAATGTTATATGAGAGTCACCAGAAAATGTCAATATACGCTAGGTTACTTTGATATTGTATTGATACAATTTCACACTTATATAAGCATCGGCCACGTGGATCTTTATAATGAAATAACTTGGTGTCATGTGACTCATGGCATCTTAACGTGTATTATCTTAAGGGTTCCGTCCTTACGTAATCGTTTAGCGCTTAACCCCTTGGTCTGCTACAGTTTTACCAGTCTGACCTTAGATGACCCTTTTTAAGGTATCGCACCTAGAGCTGAAATAATACTTGGTGTCTCATCGAAATCTTCACAATGCCCATTTTAATCACTGGTAAAATTTGGTAAAATTTGGGATTCACAACGCGCGCGGCCATCAGCATTGATTACCGATAGTCTGACCTTAGATGACCCTTTCTAATGTATCGCGCCTAGAGCTGACATAATACGTGGTTTTTCATCGAAAACTTCACAATTTCCATTCTAATCTCTGGTTACATTTGGGATTCACAACGCGCACGGACATCCGCATTTATTACCGATAGGTATTTATTAATTTCAACACTTTCCAATATTGTTTCGGGTACACGATTTTAAGACCAAGCTTTATTCCATTGAGAGTGAACTTGCGATCACAAGCATCCAAAGGTAAATCATGCCTCAATGCTTAAAAGTTCAGGCTCATAGATCTGGTAAATTTTAACTGGTCCATCTTGGCGGGTATCCAGGCTTCTTTGTTACGGTACCGATACTTAGTTTCAAAGGGGCAATAAAGTTTTTTCCATGATGATACGACACTTTACTCATGGTTGCATCGATGCTAAAATTCTTTTTTGTCGCGTGACGTTACGTTTTGATTAGAATTTGAAGTTCCGTATGTGTGGAAAGAATACCAAACGAAACCCATGCTCAATATTGAGTTCGTTATTCCTTGTGAAGTCAAAGATTTTTGTAATGTAAGCTAGGTAGAACTCGACATCGGTGCGTTTGATCATGCCGGTGCTGAGGAGCTTGTAAAGGATTCGCATGCTGGCAGACCCCCCCCCCCGCCATTCTTCTACGTAGATTAAGGGCAAAGGGTGGTCCGCAGACGTTTTGATGGCAATATTGTTTGTTCTCCCGGTCGCCACTTCCGCTAAGCACGTATACTTGTCTTTTACTTTTTGCGGCCAAATTAAGTCTTTTCGTCTAGAAAAATGGGTTACATGTGTCGCAAACATGTGTACTGCTTTTATAATTAGTATTTGTCTAGGATCCATGACAGACATGTCACCGTGTGCTGGTATGTATATGTCGCCCGAGGCACTTACAAGATTGTGAAATGACTTACCTGCCTCTCGAACTATGTGATCATTGATCCTTGATGTCAGATGTGGTATAGTCATGCTTTGCTGGTTCATCTGCCATTGTTACTTTCATAGCTCCGAGTCTTTGAGATCGGTCTCTGTTACAAGTCTGATCCTTTTTTTACGCCATAATCTCTCATTGCCGTGGTATATGATAAACGTGCTAAAAATGAGTAGCTATGTACACGACATAACTTAATTAATCACTTCCTCAATTACATTGTCCATTATATGTTTCTGTTTCCTTACTTTCGATTGTTAACATGGTTGTTATATTCGCGGGTATTTCAATTTTCATCACAAGCAAAATATTTTAAGCAATTCCTAACAGCAATGCCGCGCGACTATTCAAGAAGCCCGCCTTGTTACCGACAGGTCATTACCTCGTAACGTGATGTTTTGCGTGCTATTTGTTTGTATGTTTAAACAATTTTAAGTATTTAATAGCAACAAATTTGTCGTACACAGAGAAATATAGGATAATTAGGGGTTTGATAAATTTAACGTTATTAGTCTATTTCTACGTATATTAAGAAATCATTTAAGCTCTGACATTGTCATTATGTATTGCATTTGTTAAGGATATGACCAACGCGTTCAATTAAATATGATATAAATAATTATTCGTGTTTGGTTTTATAAATGTATGATTTTAGATACATGTACGAGACTTGTTATTGGCGTCGCTTTCTTCTTGATTGGTGGTAAGTTATGTTGTTTTTTTTGTTTAAAAAAAATTTGATTGCGTTTTTGAGCTTGTCAATTTTGCGTTAAATATCCATGCTTTCACTGCTCGTAAATATCAAATATATTATGCAAACAAATGCAGTCAAATGACTTCGGTACGATCGATCGTATTGTACCATTTTTCTCAGATTCAACTTATTGTCATAAAGATCTAATTGTTCTGGTTGCCGAACGTTATATTTCGGTAATTAATGAATTAATGTTCATGGTTTATATTATATTTAATTAAAGGACCATGCTAATAATATTACATGTGGTTGTTTTTTACTTTGTTGAAAACCACTTCCTTCCATTTAGTTGTATAAGGCTTATTGATGATCATACGAAAGTCGATTTCCAAATACATGAAAGTAATGCCATACACGGTGGCGATTTCTAAATATCATGAAAATATTTTCAATATAGTGTTTGGCCAGGAAATCCCGGTCGCGGATCAACTGAAGTGTCGATTATGCAACAATGCATTGGAGGGTAGAGATTGCACGAAGCTGGCGGTATGCGACAACAGGACCGAGGTATTATAACGTGATTTGTCATTATTGATCAAATCGTAAAATAATCGCATTTATTGAATTGGTCATATGCACAAAACTATAATGGGTTTCTTTCCAAAAGAATGCAATACAACATATGCACATAATTATACATCTCGTAGGAAGGTCATGGTGTAATTTAATATAACTAGGAACTCATCAGAATTGTGGGCATTCTATTGCATACATATAAATTGACTTCGAACGGTGTAGGAATTGCACGTAAAACAATGATTAGGTAAACTTTTTGTAAGAGCACAAATGTGAAGCAGTGATAGCCGATCTTGGCTTTTTATTTTCTTAATGACGTTTGCAGATATATGAATTGCAAAAGGTTATTTCAAATCAATTGTTGACCCCAAATTACGTACATAATAATAAGGTAAGTAAGGCTTTGTTTACAAAGTAACATACATCAACACATGAATTTCATAAAACACTACACAGCAATCTCTATTCGATAAAACACACTGATTTGCTTAAGTCTTTTCGATTGAAAATTCATTAAAATGGATTCGACAAAAACTGAGTTTTAAGTATTGAAACATGTATGCCGTAATCAACTTAAAAACAATTACTAATCGAAAAGTTATTTGCTATCGTCAAAAACATAGGTTTAATAGGTTTGGTGACCTTTGTTTATAGTTAAATTGTTATTTTGTTTTCCAATTTAATAACAATATGCAATGAAATTCAGACATCCTTTAAGTCGGTTGAACTATCGTAAGGAAAGTTTAGTTACGTTAAAATTAATTCAATTTAATTGAATTTAGCAAATCAGGATCTCAGACTAAATATTTATCTCAGTGAATTTTGCAAAAATAATAAAAATCTCAACATGTAAATCATCAAACAAAGTTAAAGGTTGGCACAACAAAAAAGGGTAGATTTTGTTTGAAATATAAACAATTTTTTTCATCTCTTTACTTGATTATGGCATATTTGACCGACTATTATTCTTGCTGTATCTTATGAAGTGTTCAATTGTCTGTCTTAGCAATTTCATTGTTGTAATTGGCGTGCGTGTAAATGCATAGCGCAAATTATGTATTAAGTAATAAAGTGGTAGTAATAATATTATATTATTACTATAGACATATCACAAGTGGTTGGTACATGTATGGGACGCTTACCCCAATAATCCGGTGTGTTTTGACACCGACATCTCGGCAATTATGCATTATAGGCAAATACGTTACACTTTTCTCCAAGACGGCGTCTACAGTCGCTATTGAATATTGACGAAATAACTATCAAGAGCACTAAGACCGAAACAAACACGAAGTCTCATTGTTACAAAAAAACAGAGATGTAGATAACAGAGATAGGCAGCTCGCGCAATATCGGCAAACTTTCGCACCTCGCGTGGTTTCGGCGAGATAATTCTAAGCGCGCACCTGTTTGTCGGTTGCCACGGTAGTTAATACGCTTATCAACATTTCTGAAACACGATTTCGCGTTCCAGGTTTTGTGATTGGAAACAAATTAACTTTTACGTATTATCAAAATGAGAATGTATGCAGTATTATCATACAATTGTAATGTGTCAATAAAAATAAATCATATGCCAAATTGTTTTATTTAGCGATTATATCCGGCTCCAGTTTGAAGAAAAAAAACAATGATAACCGGTATTTAAGGATGCCTTTGAAATACGATAAAATATTCAAATAAAGGAGCGAACAGAATCTTACGACAAACAACTTATAATGTTTGTTTTAATTAGATGTTTGTTTTTCATTTTAATTAGATTAATCCGAATGCCAGTTACCTGGGATTAAATTTGAACTAAGCTGTGAACAAATTTGAGCAATTATTTTGGTCTGATCTAATTAAATGTTTGTGTTCTTTTTCTCTTTTATTACCGCTAAATATAATGCACGATTTTACCAATTAGAACATTGCCACCTAGAGTATGTAAATATAAATCTTCAGACCAGTACACTGTGCCATTATCCGATATTTAGCATCTCGGTACCGTAATGTAGTCGCTTTTCTGTGTATCTTCACCATGTCTTAGACGGATTTTGTGTCATGTGATGACGAGGATTTAAATCTGGATTTACTTCTAGGTATAGCGATTATGATGAACATTATGATAGTGAATTTGTGCAGGCCATCTGTCATTTGTGTATGAGACTCCAGAATGTACAAAAGTAATGAAAGGCATATTTGGATATCGAGGACATGTTGTATAGAAGCATAATCTAAACTTTAAAGGTACGCCCTCTTATGTGCATAATGCTATATTATATGATATATGGCCCGGCTCGAGCCTATGAAACCATGTGTGATCATACGGTCTCGTAATAACCTTCAAAGTAACAATTTTAGTCCATTCCATACAATAATACTTGAACATAGTTTTTACAGTTGAATGGCATTTCTATATAACTTCATAATTCATTACCAAATACCAATACACCTGGCAAAACATATTCAGCAATGATTGAGTAAGTTCTTGGACTCATAGCCGGTTAATTTACTTTTGAATTTTCGAAGATACCATATCATCTTCATCAGCTGATCACTGGTTAACTGACGTCACAGTCACATGACCGGTGAAGGGTGACGTGATACGAGGAGACTGTCATACACCCGGGATAGCTTGAGTCCCTTGTCCCTGTTAAGTTTGAGATCAAACAGCGGCGGCCATCACTTTTAAATTTAATAAGCAGTCGTCGATCATTAAATGTCCCCGATTTATATTAAGATTCAGTTATTTACGTTTCCATCCTCAAGTCCGCCTTCTTCTTGTCGTTTATATGTTATTGTTAAATGGGTTCCAAGTGATAGTAGATGTGTTATGAATTTAGATGTTATTGGCCGAAAGTTCCTAATTTAAAAGCTAGCGTTCCCGCTGTATCGTCATTTGTATACTTTCCCGCGCTGTGATACTATTTTTTATTTTAATATTTACAAGATATTTACATTGTAGTTCAATCAAGCACAGTGCTTGTACTTTGTGCTCATCTGTTTTATACATCTTTTCAAGCACAGTGCTTGTACTTTATTATTATATTATAGTATGAAATGACATGAATGGTACTTACCGGTTTCGCATGTTCGGTGTTGCCATTTTTGGCAACTATCGCATTCAATTGCTTGCTGCCTTGGACCCACATTCCTTTAACACAATATACACGGATAATCACACAAAAATGGGGTGTATAAAATCTGGTGTAATTTTCTTTATCAAAGGAATATCACTATGAAACTGTGAAAATACATAAAGTGCAATAAGCAATGTATACAAATATAAGTTATGATATGATGCAATGCACCCTTCTTAGCTTTGGTCACTCAAAATATGCAAGGTTATTGCAGAAAATCCAAATTGTTGAAAGTAAATATCTGAAAAACTGGATATATTGAAACATTTATGATATGATTCATAGTATATGTTTTCAATTTTAGTCGCTGAAACTATGAAAGTTTAGAGGGAAACACATTTTGGCTTAAATAATGCACCCACAAAATGGCGTAAATAAAATCTGGTGTAATTTTCTTATGTAAAGGGATAAAATTATGAAACTAAGGACAAAAATACAATTACATCAGCACTGAACAAAATATTAGTTATAATATGATGCAATGCACCCTTTTGTAGTTTATGTCACTCGAAATATGCACGTCTTGATGGAAAACCAAAATGGCTGAAAGCGAGTATGTGACAACTGGGGTAAATTAAAACTTGTCATTTAAAGGTATATCACAATCAAGTATGGGCAACCATAAAACTTAATCTGCACATATGATGTGATCCATAGTTTATAATCGGAGTTGTAGTCGCTTTAATTATTAAGAGTTTAGATGGAAAATCCAATTCGCTTTGGTATGCATCTGCAAAAGGGGGTAAATACAATCTAGCGTAATTACATGATTTAAAAGAATATCAATATGAAATAATGGGTAGCCATTAAACTGAATCAGCACTTTAAAAAATGTCAAATTCAATAATATGCAGAGCATACTTTTATTCGTTTTAGTTGTCACAAATTTACTGACATTGAAGCCAAACGTGTCGCTTCAGAAAATAGCGTAAAAATGCAGTAATGTTTGTTACGATTCTTACGGTAACCTCCTATTATGTTGCTTGGTTACTGAACTGGTCTGGTGATAACACTACACAGCAATTGACAAATAATATAGACAAATCCAAACATGGTACTCGCTCTAAATTCGCTCTTACGTTTGTTGATTTTACCCGCTTTTTCTTCAGGCCTTGCGAAATCCCGTGACGCGCGAGATATGGTAAAGTCGGGATATATCAGAAGAAGAAGCTGCCAATGTCTTATCTACATCTCTGAAAAACGTTAAATGTTTTCATCGTTCTACCCTTCCTTTATAAAAAGTTGAAGAATTTATTTTGAGATGTAAATCTAGCTACCCAGTTTAATCTTGAAGATGTGCTCGATCCATGTCATGTTGCTAAGACAACATGCATACGTAGGAACTTCGATTAAGAATAAATGTTAATATTGATCAGATCTCCTGGAAACATATGATACAGGTTTTAACATTCTTATTTTATCGAATATTAAACTTACTGTGCAGTACTTAGACATGTGTCAGCATTGCCCAGTTAAGAAATTAATCAACAAAACCACATGTTTTCTACCGTTTAAAGGTTGGCCTTATATAAATTCATGATCATTTAAAAATAACGTTGTAAATGATTGTGTTTAATGTAAAAACATAATTACTTTATATTTCATGTTTTTGGTAACAAAAATTCGCATTTTATTCACACAACACTGTATTGAGTTATTCTCATGTAACTAGTTTAATAGAAATATTCATGAGGTCACAAATAGTAATACTAGAAAAAAAGGGTCAATTACTTTGCGACTTATTTTTGTAAACTAAAATATATAGTATAGTATAAAAGTATACTAAAATACGGGATGCGATCTTAATTACATTGCTCTGTATACGAAAACAAACGTGTTTAAGACATGTGTGATCAGAGTCTTCTTAAGTAGATTCTCGTATTAAAGACAGTGATGGACAATTATTCAGAGGTTATTGGCAATCTGGTTAATTATCACCCCAACACGTCAATAATGGCCGGTGGGCCGAAAACCTGGAGGATATATTTGACTCAAAATGGCAATGATAATCAAACACCAGGTTGCCAATAACCTCTGAATAATAGCCCATTACTGTCCTTAGTACGAGAGTCTACTTAAGAATATTGACAACATATTTAATTAATGATGTTAAAAATCAAACTTTATAAGACAAACAACGATGCCGTTAAATTGACACTTTTTATTGACAGATGTTGTGTTCCGTTCACAGGAATGCTACATGGACCAGGTTGTGACGGAAACGTTCAATACTGTGTACCGAGGAGGTTGCCGAGGAAGAGATGTAAGTACGTTGCTTGAACTTCTGCCACGCAATTATGTGCTGGGTTGTTTAATTATTTTCTTAATATAAAACATTATTTACAGAAATTAGATAAATTTCTGCAAACATTAACAAACCTTTTTGCAGAGTGTATATTTCGATGCCTGGTGAGAATCGATGTTTATGTATTACCATACATGTGTAAAACTCGTTACTTTTCTCTCTCTTTATATCCACGATCTTTATTGTGTTGCCGTGACAAACAATAATTTAGATATTATAAATAAGCAAGGACTTATAGTTATGCGATTTGTAAACATATATTTTGTTTGTGAAATTAAGGCATGAGGGACTAGAGGGCCGTCTGCTTCAAGCCGTGAAGTCCTTATACAGTGATGTGAAATGTTGTGTGAGAGTAAATTGGTTCGATTCAGAGTGGTTCGACGTCAAATGCGGCTTGAAGCAGGGCAGTCCTTTGTTCCCTGTGCTATTCAATATCTACATAAATGATTTGATATCCTTTTTGAGTAACTTATGAGTAGGTATTGACATAGATGATCAAGAAGTATGTATTCTCATTTTTGCTGATGATATAGTTCTGCTCGAAAAAAAATGATGATGACCTCCAACTGTTATTAGATTCTTTTTCTGCCTTGTGATCACGAAACTAAATGCAAGTTAACTGTTATAAATCAAAGATTGTTCATTTTAGACCAAAAAGTGTTTAAAAAACTGAACATGTGTTAAAATTGCTGGAATGAACTTAGAAATTCTACATTGTTAAAAATACGTTGGTGTTATCTTAAATGAGTACTTAGACTACCATGAAATAGCAAAAAAAGTGTAGCTAAGTCTGCATCTAGAGCACTGGGTTTAGTTATTTCTAAATGTAAAGCTTTTACAGGCTTCGGGTTTTGAACCTTTACAAAACTGTTTTAGAGTATGATATGGCCCATTATTAATTATAGTGCGTCAATATGGGGGGATAAATCCTACTCATGCAATAACGTTGTTCAGAATAGAGCTATGCGGTACTATCTTGGTGTTGGTAAATACACGCCAATGCGGCTGTTTTGGGTGAAATGGGCTGGACACCATATATAGTTAAACAATTAGGATCTGTTTGTAGAAAGCATTTTAGAAATGTGAATATGGATGAATCTAGAATTAACAAGAAAATGTATAATTGGACAAAACAATATCTGTTCGAAATGGGTACACAAGATTAAAGGTGTGTTTAAATTATCTTAATATGTCTTATATTGTAGATATACCATTAGATAATAGTCAACATGTTATAATTGATATAGAGTGATATAAGTTATTAGCAAAGGAAACTGTTAAATGGAGAAATTTTGTTAATAGAGAATCTGGACGAAAGGGCATAGGACGTAAAAAAATAAGGACTTATAAACTATTTAAAGTATATTTTGGTACTGAAACATATTTTAGCGGTAAAATACCATTCAATTAACTAAGTTTAGGTGTGGTGTTGCGCCGCTTAGGTTAAAGGCCGGTCAGTATGAAAATATAGAGCTATGTAATAGAACTTGTTTCCATTGTACAGATAAGATCGAGGATGAAATACATGTACTCTTTCACTGTCCGTTGTATGTTGATGCAAGGAATATGCTATTCTATTCTTCATGAAAGGAAAAAATACATCTACTCAAAATAGGTTTAAAACTTTAATGAAACCTTCTTTGGAGTATTTTTAATTTTTGACGATGCTGCGAAGCATCGTCTAAGTTATCATATCATGAAAATATTCTTCACAATGGCAACCTATGTAAAAGACCGAGCCAGTCCGATTGAGATAGCTCGATTTTTCTCATTGACATAACTCTCTGATTATCATTGATAAAGGTATAGGAAGCTGAGCTATAAATGGGACAGCATATTTTGGGAAAAGATTAAATAATAGCTTGAAAACGTAAATTTGAAATCAGTTATATTCAATCCATTATATGTTTATAGATCAATGAAACAACTATGTATTTTCTGTATTGTATTTGACATTTGTCGTGATTCAGTAAGTAAATTGCGAATTTAAACGTGTATACAGTGGAACCCCTCAAAACCAGACATCCCCGGGACCAAGAGGAAATTCCGGTTTAGAGAGGATTCCGGTTTAGAGGGGACTTTGTCTATTTTAATTTCAGAAGCTCAATAACATTGCTGATATGGAAAAAACACTTTCAGCTAAATTTAATAGTTTATTTACATATAACATTTATTGATACTGCATCACATAAGAACAACACATGTCACTTAATCTATTGATTTGAAAGCAATATCATTCACCACATAAAAACAAACAGTTCAACCTGAAAAACAAACAATTTTACACATGTATGCATTTTTTAGGGGAATTTAGTTCCTTTTTTACATTGAAAAACATCTTTCAACGACACAGCCACCCATTAGACGCTTTAAAGTCACTTATTCCTAGTTCCTTAGCAAAGCTCCGTGCCTTTTCCTGTATGATCGGACCAGAGATCGGCAATGACTTAGCCCTTACAATACAGAACCAGTCCCATACAAGTTCGATGATGTTTCTAAATTTTATTTCGTTGTTAAAACGACTTTTGTTTGGTGAAGAGTTTTCCCAATGAGATATGTACGCAGACTATTTTCGCACGATTACCCCGATCGTCGACTTTCCTACCCTATATTTCTCTGACAGAATCTTGAGTGTAGGTTTAGGGAACATCTCTGATTCTTTTATCAATTTGATTTTGTCTTCTAGAGACAATTCCACGCACCTTTGCTTAGAAGGAGGTTCGGACATTTTTAGTTTTAGTTATCTTAATTACCAATTTAAAAATCTAAATGAATATCTAAATGCAACTGCTTCAAGAACTCTGCAAATCACCATTTCATATGACACTTAATTAGAATTTGTAATAAACTACACAAAATATAATAGCATTAAGATTATTACAATTTAACACGGCTTCCTACATCAACAACAAAACACACTTAAGAACTCTATGTTATTTATCAGTAATTATAATCAGTATTATCACCTCTATTGATCGTTATATACATCACAGGGCAAGTATCTTTAAAATTGGTTTGCGATTTTTACAGTTTACAAATTTTCGACCACCTTTATTAATTTCACGCGTCTTAAATCCGCTATTCACAACTTTTCGACACTAGGTCTGAAGTGCGATAAACCGGCTCTGAGCGGTTTAGAGGGGTACAATTTTACTTATGGAATGACCCAATTTGGATCCAAAGAATGACCGGTTTTCGGAATTGAGGGGATTCCGGTCTCGAGGAGTTATTTTACGCATGGTATTATAGGGGAAAATGAGACCGGACAATTTGTCCGGTTTAGAGTGGATTCCGGTATAAAAAGGATCCGGTTTAGAGGGTTTCCACTTTAATTAACTTTCAACGCGATATTGAGTGTAAAGAAAATGAATTATTTCGAACCTGTCATTTGTAAACGTTGTAGCGACTATGGTATATAAACAGCATAATAGCCGTATCATATTATTTGTGATACTCGCTCTTCTGCGTGCTTTCTCATTTTGCATATTTTATAAACTTTTCAAACATAAATTACAGAGCCATATCAGTGCACATACTATGTTTGACAATTCATTCGTTTGTTGGATATTGTTTGCTGTTTTAAACACATATTAGGTCATATCGCGGAGATTTAGTTAAACATACCATGACGTGTTTATGGGCGAGCTCACGTATTCAAGTGCTCTTACGACTATGTGCTCATACCCACTTTATATCGGGAATCATCATAAAATTATTGCCGTACTTAACGAACAAACATGCTTAAGCTTATTGAATTAGAGAAAAAGAACAATAATCAAAAGAAAAAAAGTATATGTTCATGCACATGGGAGTGTGAAATCACGTCCATACACATAGCATCATTAACTTAGGAAAGGAAACAACGAAATATAAAGTTTGGTATGATATACGTGTGACATTAAAGAGCATGGTATAATTAAAGAGCATGTCAAGTTTTGAATTTATATGCTGAAAGGTAATGTTATAACCCATAAACGTTTTACTGTAACAGACATTTTTTTTAAGACAAGTGGTACAGAAAATACACGTCGAATGCCTTTTTAAAGATATTTCTTGTTATATTTGATCGAGAATGTAACCCGCCTCCCAGTTTCGCTGAAAGGATCAAGTTCCCCACGGGTACTACTTACCCGTACCCCCGAATTTTTTTTCATACCCTACATTTTTCGTACCCAATTTTTTTCGTACCGAATTTTTTTTCGTACCCAAATTTTTGCTTGTAACAAATTTTTTTTGTACCCAATTTTTTTCCTACCCATTTTTTTCCGTAACCAAATCTTTTTACGTTCTTAATTGTTTTTGGCATAATTATTGTACCCAAAATTTTCGTACCCATTTTTTTGCTACCAAAAATTTTCGTACCCACATACACAATTGTGGTGACGTAGATAAACTTAAATAGATGCTTTTATATCAATCCTGTTCAAAAGCATTGTCACACCAGTACTGTCAGTACTTTCATCATTATTATATGCACAGTTGTAACATGCTAGTTAGTGCAAAATAACTCACTTAAATGGTGTGCACCCAGACTGAGGAAACCAAATCCTGTAATAAGTCACACAGAATTTATGGGAAACTGTTTAGGCTTGCTTATTCCTTCGGAATAAGTATGTGCTGGATGTCTGTTCTGCTAAATATGTCTCTCTGAACTCAGTCTGGCGTCACCGTTCGGGTTTAAAATGTATATTGTTTTCAAATGTAAGCAATGTCACTATAGTCTAAGTCAACAGGGTCTGTAAGTTTGTATCTAAGCTTAGGTAACCATTGCTTATCAGTTCATTTCCGACCTGGTCAGAGTTGATAATCGATTTCTTAAACCATTTTTTATTATGCGCGTTAGTGCCACTTTTGTTTACAGTGTCAGTATTTTACTTCATTATATCTTATGGCAGTTTTTTATCATGTATTAGCAATGGTAACCCAACTTTTAATTTAAATATGTATATAAAGAACAAGTATATGAAAACTAGGAAATATTTTACTCCTCATTGTCTCTTATAATTCTTACATAGAATGGCCATTTTCATGTTTTTATGAATGTTTTCATGCTCTGTAATAAGTATGTACATGAAATGGATGAGACTTAAATAAAACATTGAATTGAATATATTTGTTCAGTCATATGTTTACATGCATAATATGTAGTATAATACTTATTATTTTATAGAACAATTATTAAGCAAACAAGTTTGTTTAACACGGCTAATTTCAATATAAATGCTTATAAATTTGAAATATGCAGAATTAAAGCGGGTATATACGATTTTTTATAAGTGTTTAATTGTAATATATTGATAAAATATGTTACAATAACACAAAATAGGCAAGAGAAATTATACATTTAAGCCGAATTTCATAAAATGCAGCAAAGACAAATTAGCGCCCGAGCCGATTGTGACGTACATATTTTCCTACAATAACCGAATCATTCGTCTTTGTATTAGGATCGGAGTTAGTGTTCGTGTGTCGTATGAATAGATATCGTTGCAGGAATTCAAATAAACCGTTAAACTAAGTTTAGATTCACATCGTACATGTATGGTATACATGCTGGCGAATTCGGCTGTACAGCCGTTTTCAATTTCAGAATTAAATATTTGGCTTATTTCGCATTTTTCGACACATGTTCTTCTTAACTTTTATTTTAATTTATATTGAAATATATATATTATAAGTTGTGTACACATTTTATATGAATTCATAAATATTTGACAAAATCGTATATACCCGCTTTACTTACATGTAATGCATGTTGTAGATGCTTTATTTTCAAATGATCAGTCAAACAAAGTAAAATTGTTGTGTTATATTATTTGCTGTTGTGGTACTTTAAGCAATGCAAAGGGGGTACAGCTGGTGCAATAGGAAAGCGGGAAGAGCTCGTCAGCTGCTCACAGTAAGTCCTCTTCCACCCACTAAATCCCATATGCTTTACGGTAATTGTATTCGCCATACACCTGAAATAAATCCGCACTTCTAATGTATCAGTTACATTTCTAATTATGTATCAGTTATTACTTAATGTTTCTCGTAAATAACGTAATTCCTAGATATTAAATTATAATTGATCAATATTTTGATCAAGAAAATCAGAAGCATCACTACAAGAGCAACAAGATGTGTTTGTGAAACACTATGTCCCCCATATTTTTGACCTTTGACCTTCAAGGATGACCTCATCTTGACCTTGATCAAAATGTGCAGCTCCATGAGATACACAAGTGTGCCAAATATGATTTTGCTATCTTCAATATTGCAAATGTTATGGCAAAGGTTAAAGTTTGACGATTTTGACCCATATTTTTATGCCCCCGGATCGACAGATCGGGGTATATTGTTTTTGTCCTGTCTGTCTGTCCAAAACTTTAACCTCGGTTAAAGTTTAATAACTTTTGCAATATTGGGCATAACAACTTGATATTTACCATGCACGTGTATCTCAAAGAGCTGCTCATTTTGAGTGGTGAAAAGTAAAGGTCAAGGTCATCCTTCAAGGTCAAAGGTCAAATATCATTGTATTTTTTAACCTTCGTTAAAGTTTTATCATAACTTTTTAAATATTGAACACAGCATCTTCATATTTGGCATGCATGTGTATCTCGTGGAGCTGCACATTATGAGTGGTAAAAGGTCAAGGTCATCATTCAAGGTCAAAGGTCAAACATTAAAAAAAAATCTATCAATCTGTTATTTACTTCTCGTGGAGCTGCACATTTTGAGTGGTGAAAGGCTAAGGTAAACCTTCAAGGTCAAAGGTCAAAATATAAAAAACATAAATTTTCATAACTTTTTTAAATATTTAACACATGTCTATCTGGTGAAGCTGCACATTTTGAGTGGTGAAAGGTCAAGGTCATACTTCAAGGTCAAAGGGAAAAAAAGCGGCGCATTAGGGGGCATTGTGTTTCTGGCAAACACATCTCTTGTTTACCTATGACCGTGAAGAATAACATTGACCTTGACATTTCACCGCTCAAAATGTGTAGCTCCATGGGATACACATGCATGCCAAATATTAAGTTGCTATCTTCAATATCGCAAAAGTAATTGAAAATGTTTAAGTTTGACGCAAACCAACAAGGCAACAAACAAATCAACATACATGGCAAAACAATATTTCTCCCAGTATATACTGGGGAACATAAAAATGAAATCTATTTGATTTCAGTGTAAACGAGTAAATACCAAGGGACCTTTTAATTAATATGTATTTGTATATAGTTTCTCAGAACTTGTATGATATATTTCACGTCGATGCTTGGTGGCAGGTTGACGCATATACCACATCGAGAACCAATGCTATCTAATAAATATCTGTTGAATGTTCATCCATTTTAGAATACGAGTCTTTTCAAGTTCCAAGAAGGTATACAAGGTTACAGGTCATGTCTTTACACCTATTTAAAACTTATCACGCACATACAATCCCCTCGATCGGGTCTTCTTTAAGGTATACCAAGCGTTCGAAACCAGCTACATTTCGCTGGTGTCGACAAAATATTCGAATCAACAACGCATCGTTTCATTTCTTTATATTAAAACTAAATCCAGTAAAACTATTAATGCAAAATTGTGTTGATAACGTTTATATATGAATCTCCAAATTATATATGTATTTATATTTGTAAATATATTAATACATGCACAAAAGGATGTGTTTGTTGAGTTTTTGCATTATGCTCTTGATACAAAATGTCAACTTAAACCTCAATTGGTATTAATATGTATTATTCCTTTAACCGTGTGCGTCTGAAATTACTTTCATAATTTAGGAACCAATTGTATATCCTACATACAAAATTATATCAAAGTCCTATTTTAAAATTATTTCATGTAAAAAATAAAACAAATACAGTGTACTTTATAGCAATAGCCCAAAAGTTCAAAGCTATATGTGGTTTGATGCCATATATTTTACGAGATAAACATGTTTGTTTAAATTTTTTGTGTGACAATATATTCCATGTGAATTTCTCGCGACGATATCCAAACATTTATGAGCGAACGTTGATTGGCTTAATGCAGCATCAGAAGCACGATGTAGTTCACATGAGCTGCTCGAAGCCTATCTCGAGTTCACTCGTAAATGTTTGGATATCGTTATACTTTACGAAATATATGTTGACTTTCAGTGTTTATGAGGTTTTAATGTTAATATACACACTTTTCCATGTTATCAGATGCTGTTCAAACCAAGACGACTGTAACAAACGTTTGTGTGGAATTAGACCGGGTAGTTTCTTTTATGTATACATATTTATGATAATCAAATTGGTACTTTTTTTGTTGCCAACACATGTTTCTCATACATCATTTTTGGCACAGAATACTTGATTTAGATGCCAGCATTTTGAGATTTACTCACCTGTGTGAATTATCTGCATTGCATCATTTATTATATAATATCACCAGTAAGATAATTCTATAATAGGGTATCAATTACACAAATTGAGATTTTGCATAGTATTTATCTCAGTTTTTTACTAGAAACATTTCAGAGCATTTAACAAATATGCAGAAAGACAATAACTATGTTTTTCAGTATTTTCAACCCTGAACATTTTATTTCACCAATAAAAAATTCAAGCGCGGAGTCATTTGCCTCCTGCTTTTAAATATCTTTATGTATCCCTAAAAACCTTGCTCCAATCCCTGCGGAAGTAACCAAGGTGCATTTAAATTTGAAAATATATACGCACATTACAATGTATCATTGAAAGATTTCGATAACACTTTTAATGAGTACCATTGCAGTATTTACCCTTAACAAATATGTAAACATTCTGACTTCTGATCAAAGAGTTAAAGGAATTTTCATTCTTTGACGATGCTGGAACAGCATCGTCTAAGGTATGATAACCATCAAACAATTATTCACAATGGCGACCTATGTAAAAGACCGAGCCAGTCCGATTGAGATAGCTCGATGTTTTCTAATCAGCATACCTCGCTGATTATCATTGATAAAGGTATAGGAAGCTCAGCTATAAAAAGGACAGCATATACTGGGAAAAGATTTAATAATAGTTTGAAAACGTTAATTTTAAATCAGTTATATTCAATCCATTATATGTTTATAGAAAAAACAATGCATTTTCTGTATTGTATTTGACATTTGTCGTGATTCAGTAAATAAATTGCGAATTAAAACGTGTATTATTAACTTTCAACGCGATCATGAGTCTAAAGATAACGAATGATTTCGAACCTGCCATTTGTAAACGTTGTAGCGACTATGATATATAAACAGCATAATAGCCATATCATATCTGTGATACTCGCTCTTCTGCATGCTTTCTCATTTTGCATATTTAATAAACTTTTCAAACATAAATTACAGAGCCACACCAGTGCACATACTATGTTTGACAATTCATTCGTTTGTTGGATATTGTTTGCTGTTTTAAACACATATAAGGTCATATCACGGAGATTTAGGTAACCTTACCATGTGTTTATGGGTGAACTCACGTATTTAAGTGCTTTTACGACTATGTGCTCATACCCACTTTCGATCGGGAATCATCATGAAATTATTGCCGTACTTAACGAACAAACATGCCTACGCTTATTGAATTAGAGAAAAAGAACAATAATCAAAAGAGAAAAAGTATATGTTCATGCACATGGGATTGTGAAATCACGTCCGTACACATAGCATCATTAATTCAGGAAAGGAAACAACGAAATATAAAGTTTGGTATGATATACATGTGAAATTAAAGCGAGGTGTTATTAAAAAGCATGTCAAGTTTTGAATTTATATGCTGAAACGTAATGTTATAACCCACAAACGTTTTACTGTAACAGACAGTTTTTTCAGATAAGTGGTACAGAAAATACACGTCGAATACCTTTTTAAAGATATTTCTTGTTATATTTGATCGAGAATGTAACCCGCCTCCCAGTTTCGCTGAAAGGATCAAGTTCCCAACGGGAACTACTTGCCCGTACTCCCAATTTTGTTTCGTACCCTACATTTTTCGCACCCAATTTTTTTCGTACCGAATTGTTTTTCGTACCCAAATTTTTGCTAGTTACCAAATTTTTATTTGTACCCAAGTTTTTTCCTACCCAAATTGTTTTCGTAACCAAATCTTTTTACGTACTTAATTTTTTTTCTGGCATAATTTTTGTACCCAAAATTTTCATACCCATTTTTTTCCTACCCAAAATTTTCGTACCCACATACACAATTGTGGTGATGTAGAAAAACTTAAATAGAAGCTTTTATATCAATCCTCTTCAAAAGCATCGTCACACCAGTACTGTCAGTACTTTGATTATTGCTATTCTACGATATATTCTTATATGATGACACCTTGACAATGGATAAACGACGTATTTGCGCTGGACATATGAAATGTGTTGCCTTTAAGCTTTTTTCTGGAATAAAAAGAAGTCACAAGGGACAGGATTAGCTTTATTCATAGGTTTAGGAAGCACTCCAACTTTTTCATTCATTAAAAGAAACTTAACTTACAAAAATACGCTCCTTGTGCGATGACGCATTGTCATGCAAAACTATGACATTGACATATATGCACCGTGTCCTCTTTTTTGAAATATGTCTTGAGCTTTGAACAACTAAGTCTTGAAAAGCTTTGTATTTACGAATTTTACTTTACGTCTAGCAAACTGAAGAAACAAACATTGATATGTAAATAATATTGCATAATTACAGTATTCACTCTTAAGGACCATTGCCTTTTGACTTACCTCGTTGTCAATTTTAAATGCAACCCATATCACGTCGCCTATGACGTTTTTTTAAACAGTTCATAGTTCTAATGTTTGAACAATGTTTGTGCGCATTTGTGCCCTTTTCAGCTTATCTTTCAATATATTGACAACCAATCAAGCAAAGATATTTAGCATGCTCAAAATAAGTTTAAGAATGGTAGGAAATGCTCCTAATAAGATGTAAAGCATACTTTCTATTTGCCTGACGGTGTAGTTTGCAGAATTGTTTGCATAAAACCCGCATAATTGTTTGCATAAAACACGCATAACTCTTTGCATAAAACACGCATAAGTCTTTTCATAAAACTCGCATAATTCTTTGCATAAAACACGCATAATTCTTTGCATAAAACACGCATAATTCTTTCACTCCACCAAGCTTCTGTACAGACGTTCCCGTTTTGTCGAAGCCATATGTACATATAAATATACCCACGACTGTCGGTTCCTCGTGATTATCGCGATGCCGTCTGAAACAAACATCCACATCAATTCATACTTGAACGCTTCTCGTAATACCTAGTTTTGTCGAAGCCATATGCATTTTTACCTTCTATTAAACTCTAAAACCAGTCCGCAAATAAATTCTCAATACAGCGAATAACTTTCGAAGAATACATTGCATTAGGTCCATTAACTGAACACATTTCACCACAATCGTCTTAAACTCAATGCAACAAATACAACGACTCCTAATATGGGACAGTAACACCGCGGCGTATTTTAACTCCCAACAAACAATTGGTGTATAATTGTATAAAAGTACACTTACAATGTTTAGCTTTTCATAAATGCATGCCAACTGGGTGGATTTTAACGGGAAAGGATACAGTATAAAAATTACATATAAATATACCCACGACTGTCGGTTCCTCGTGATTATCGCGATGCCGTCTGAAACAAACATCCACATCAACTCATACTTGAATGATTTTCGTAATACCTAGTTGCGTTCTTAGAAAACAAAACAGTGACATGCTTAATATAATTAACCATAACACTTATATGACTTAAAACAAATAATAAAAGTATTTCGATTACAAGTCACAGCTGAATAATCTTTGTTTAATAGTACATATATTATGTTTTCTCCGCAGGTACCATATGCTGGTGTGTAAAGGATGTTCATTATTTATGTAATTATATACACGTGCTTTTAGAAAATATGACCACAGGTCAATGCTACTTCTGCGACACATCCAAATCTGACCAGGCATCAGTCTCCAACCCTAAGGACTGTATCACTTTTACTACGTGTGACACCGACCAGGTAACGTTTTATGGATGTAACCCCTTTTTGAGTTTTTATCTCAACTGCTTAACAGCATTAGAAACCTGGATGGAGGTATACGATAGATACATTGAATACTGTATTTCTCAATTGTCATGTTCAAACTTCCAAACATGTTAGAAACGTTTGCATTAATTTTTGCTTGAACATGACTATGGTGTTCTTGCATATTCGTATATTAGAGATTTCAAAAAGTTATGTTTTGTTATGTGTAACTCTGTGTGACGGACCCTATAATTACTATTGCATGCGAGTTTGTATTGTCAGATTTGCTATGCCCGCAATGAGTACCATCCAGGATCGGCTATGACGTTCAGATACGGGTGTCAGAACAAATACGTGAGTCGTGATACAGTTAATGGTTAAACATACAAATAGCCCAATCGCATCTGAGAATGCAATGATATAAGAATAACATAAACGTGCAGTGCCGAATCAATCAGACAAGCCGCTGCAACTGTTTCTTTTACCTACCTTTGTCATTATACATGTTTGTCCAGTAATGCATAATAGAGGAACATTCGTATACAATGACAATCATGTTTGCTGATATACACAAATTGAATAATTTAAACGCTTAGTCAGTGTACTCTGCTTATGCTAATACGTGAATACTAGTATATACGTAAAAGGTAATTTGTTCAAAAAGAATAGGAGTAATGGCGTAATGATGAGATCGATGTTATCTTATGCAGAGAATTCTATGAAAGAGCGTTTATACTAAACTTTACTTTTTAATAAAGTTGTGCTGACATTGGGTGTAATCAAGCTATTTCGTTTCATTTAATGTAATATTTGTTCTATAACAAATACTATTGAATCCATAGACCCAGTACTAGAAAAGACACATGTATTAACGCACTTATTTACATATGAGCCTTGCCCAATGAAAAGTGGTTTAGAGCATGTGAATAAAATATCGTCCCAGACTAGCCTGTTCAGTCCACACAGGCTAATCAGGTACGACTATTTCCGCCTAAACCGGATTTTATTATAAGAAGAGACATTCTGTAGACAAAAATTATCATAAAAGCGGAAAGTGTCGTTCCTAATTAACCTGTGCGGACTGCAGGTGCTAATCTGGGACGCCACTTTACGCAAATGCATTGAACCCCCTTTTCTTAGAGCGAGGCTAATATCAACTAGGTAAAAGTCCAGAAACCACGACCGGACACAACTCCTATTGCCACACAAAAAGTGTAAGACATTGACAAACAAAACATGTATCTCAAACAGAACACAAAAACACAATACAATGGGCGCACCGACGTTTAACTGATAATAAGGAATACTTTTCAAAGCTTCAAGATTATTTCAAACTCTGTTTCAGATATGTAAATTCTTAATGAGGAATGTGTTCGAATTTATGCTTCGTTGTGCGGGTATTTCCTCAGCAGAGTGCCAACATGACAGCGTATTCTGCGATGTCTGCTGCGGAGACCGAGCCTGTAACTACGACGATTGCAGGATCCTCAAGGGTATGGAACATAAATTAAATAAGTCTCGTTCTGGTAAAACTGGGTTTAATGCATGTGCGTCATGTTACGTCCTAGATTAACCTGTGCACTTATCGTATATAATTATAAGGGTCGCTTGTGGTATTGTATATATGGCGCAGGTCAGCACATGAGGTAGTCAAGAAGACTCAGCGATGATCTGTAAATAAACTCTGGCATACACACAGTATATCTGGCGCAGGTCAGCACATAAGATAGTCGAGAAGACTTAGCGATGACCTGTAAATAAACTCTGGCATACACACAGTATATACGGCGTCGGTCAGCACATAAGCTTGTCGAGAAGACTCAGCAATGACCTGTACATAAACTCTGACATACACACAGTATATATGGCGTACGTCAGCACATACGATAGTCGAGAAATCTCAGCGATGACCTGTAACTAAACTCTGAAATACACACAGTATATATGCCGCAGGTCAGCACATAAGGTAGTCGAGGCGACTCAGTGATGACCTGTAAATAAACTCTGACATACACACAGTATAATATGGCGCTGGTCAGCACATACGGTAGTCGAGAAGACTCAGCGATGTCCTGTAAATAAACTCTGACATACACACCGTATATAAGCGGCAGGTCAGCACATAATGTAGTCGTGAAGACTCAGCGATGACCTGTCAATAAACTCTGAAATACACACAGTATATATGCCGCAAGTCAGCACATACGGTAGTCGAGACGACTCAGCGATGACCTGTAAATAAACTCTGACATTCACACAGTATATACGCGGCAGGTCAGCACATCAGGTAGTCGTTAAGACTCAGCGATGACCTGTAAATAAACTCTTACTTACACACAATATATATGACGTAGGTCAGCACATACAATAGTCGAATAGACTCAGCAATGACCCGTGAATAAACTCTGAAATACATACATTATAATATGGCGCAGGTCAACACAAACGGTAGTCGAGAAGACTCAGCGATGACCTGTAAATAAACTCTGACATACACACAGTATATATGCCGCAAGTTAGCACATAAGGTATACGAGAAGACTCAGCGATGACTTGTAAATAAACTATGACATGCACACAGTATATATGGCGCAGGTTTGCACATAAGGTATAAATGAAGACTCAACGATGACCTGTAAATAAACTCTGACATACGCACAGTATATATGGCGCAGGTCAGCACATTAGGCAGTCGAGAAGACTCAGCGATGACTTGTAAATACACTATGACATGCACACAGTATATATGGCGCAGGTCTGCACATACGGTAGTAGTGAAGACTCAGCGATGACCTGTAAATAAACTCTGACATACGCACAGTATATATGGCGCAGGACAGCACACAAGGCAGTCGAGAAGACTCAGCGATGACCTGTAAATACACTCTGCCATGCACACAGTATATATGGCGCAGGTCAGCACATCAGGTAGTCGAGAATACTCAGCGATGACCTGTAAATAAACTCTGACATACACACAGTATATATGCCGCAGGTCAGCACATGATGTTGTCGAGAAGACTCAGCGATGACTTGTAAATAAACTCTGACATACACACAGTATATATGGCGCACGCCAGCACAAAAGGTAGTCGTGAACACTCAGCAATGACCTGTAAATAAACTCTTGCATACGCGCATTATATATGGTGTCGGGCTGCAAATATATTCAATTCCTTGTGGGCAATTTTACTTTGGTATTTGCTAGGAGCCGCGGACAGTATTGATTTGTTAGTCTGTGTTCGTCTTTGCAAAAAGTACAATTACTCTCAGATTTAACACTATCAAATGTTTTATACCAAAACAAAAACATCCATAAGTTAAATGCATTTATATCCCGTAAAGTGTTATCCGATAGTCGACAGTACACAGGTTTATCAGGGACGACATTTGCCGCATTAATTTGATTTTGCTAAGTAAATATTTTGTTAAAGGGGCCTTTTCACAGATTTTGGCATTTTTTAAACTTATTCATTAAATGCTTTATTTTGATAAATGTAAACATTGGATCGTAAAAGCTCCAGTAAAAAATCAAGAAAAAAAAAAAAAGGAAAAGAACATTGCCCGGAGCAGGTTTCGAACCAGTGACCCCTGGAGTCCTGCCAGAGTCCTGAAGTAAAAACGCTTTAGCCTACTGAGCTATTCCGCCGAGTACACATTTTTGACGTATTTTATACCTTATATAAGCAATCTTCGTAGTTTCACAAAATTTAACGACAAAAACAGAACTCTCCAAATTATTCAATCGTTTCGCGTTGCAACGCTTTATAATTTCTAGGTTTTAAAATCGTCAAAAGATGCATATAATGGCTATATTAGAGCATGGTTAATGTTCAGTATTACTGTTTCCTCACATATATCATAACTAAAACGAAAACTTACGAATCTGAAACAACTTTTTTCAATTTTGTCAATTTACCAAAGCGTGAAAAGATCCCTTTAAAACGAAACATATCATAGAAGCGGAAAGTGTCGTCCTTAGTCTAGTTGACACTTTACGCACATGCACTTAAGCCCGTTTTTCGAAACGTGTCTCAAATTAACGCTATATTAACTATTAAATAGTAATTGATATGCATGTTCGTGTGAGCTTGTACAAAAAATGCGTGAATTGGATATTGTGTGGAGAGTATATCTTGGAGCGATTTAAAAGTTATTGTTCACACAGTTGCGTAATGTTGTTTTATGTTTTCTCATCAAACTATAATACATATAACACACCAAAGTAATAGAAATACAATCAAGAAAAAAGTTGAATACAAGTAAAACAATGTCTGTACTGGTATTCGGACCCGGCATTTATAAAAACAAAATTTTAAAATTACTCGGGATCCTTAAGAACATAAAAGGGTGTTTTTAAAACAAGTTTAGTGATACACGTTTTATTCATACGATTTATTTTTTAACAATTTTGATTGATGATTGTGTATAAACGATTCGATTTTTTGTCATATTGAAAGCTGAACATTCGACTTAACGCAGTGTCCACACTTTTCAGGGCGCCTTTTCCAACTGTGGACTGCAGGCAAGTTAAACAATGATACTCTTCAAGTCATTCCATAGGCACTGGGAGTGGACCCGTCAGATGGTGTTGTGTTAATTGTGTATTTTGACCGTTAATAAAACTGTATATAGTTGTGTGTGGATGCTAATCTATAAGAGAATTGCTACTAGGTAAATAATTTGTTTTATTCCATCCTTAGGCCCGCAATAATGAAAAAGTGTCAGAACGATAACGACGTC
This sequence comes from Dreissena polymorpha, assembly GCF_020536995.1. NCBI lineage: Eukaryota > Metazoa > Mollusca > Bivalvia > Myida > Dreissenidae > Dreissena > Dreissena polymorpha. The sequence goes on along the minus strand of NC_068361.1, from coordinate 86,439,806 downwards.
ATTTTGTGTATAATCATTACGTAATGCAATATTAACAGTAAGCGTTTCTTTTCTGCAACTTTCTGATGTTCAGTTTCGTTATGAAGTATGAAATATGTGGAAATGATTGAATGAATAGAATGCCAGGTAAGTGTAGAATACAAATAAGTTTGTATTCGACAATAACCTCGTTTTCTCTAAGTGGGACATTTATTTAAAAAAGATACATTGATAAAAATAATTACATCATACGTCTACAAAGAATTTGGGTTAAAGTTCAATTTTGCTGAATAATGATTGAATTTTTTTAGAATGTTACTGGTTAGCGATCGTTGCCCCTACAAAATAATTACGTGGTCGTTTTTAATTATTCATAATTCATAACTGATGCCATATTACTAGTTTATCATAACACCGCATTGATATCTGCCTGATATAACGTTGCATTATATATTTTTATATCATGGTCAACAGTAAGTTCTTATATCAGTCATGTGTGGAGGATGGTCATATTACTCGGAATCAACTATAAAGTACTCATTTTTATTAAAATCGAATATGACTCAACATAACAAAAATTTGGTAACAAGATGCAGTATGTTTAAGCACAAAATGCAACACAAACCGCAAAAAAAAAACAACATTTTTTTACAAATATTAAGCGTGCTCATGACGTCATTATTAACACGTCAAATGACAAAAGTCATGTTCTTTCCCGCTAAAACTGCAGCTTTTAAGCGATTTTTTCCTTATTTCCATAAAATCGGGGACGAACAGGTATGATAAACAGAAAAACAGGTTACTGCCTGATCTTTTTGTAATATATGAGGCTCGGCACGAATAATTTAACGGCTCGGCAAGCCTCGCCGTTATATTATTCTAAGCCGTGCAAGATATATTACAAAAAGATCAGGCAGTAACCTGTTATTCTCTCTTTATCATACCGTTACATTAATATCTATCTGATGCAACGTTGCATGATATATTGTTTTAGTATACCTCTCTTTCATTCACAATGCTAAACTCCCAAAGGCCATAGTGACATAAAAATACTGTCAGACCAAGCGGTAAAAAAAATAACTGACCATAAAAAACCTGTTGCCCGCTCAAAAATACTGTCGCCCGCTATCTTAGCAATCACGTGCAAAATGCTAAACATTTCGATATTTGATAACCATGTATTGTAATACATATATGGAAATTATTGTGTACAAAAGATTACAAGACTTTCAATAAAAAAGTAATGCATCAAAAAAATTAAATTATACTTTTTGCTTGATGATCAAAGTGTTTCATATCAAATCATATATCTTATAATTGCTTGCTTTATAGCCTCTGTAATTCAAAGCTGGTTCAGTGGCTTCGGCGTAGTGGATATGGAATGCAAGATAATCACAGGTATGAATATTCATAAATAAATTTATATATTTCATTTAATAGATAAGGCGCATTGAGACGTGAAATCGAGTCCGTTATTTAGGAATAACAAGCTTAAGTCTATTCAAAGATTTTGAGAAAGCTATCAGAACAGGCATCATTATCCGGATTTCCGTGTCACAAGTAGTATACCATATACTAAACCGAACGTTTCACACTAAGATCTAATATTACTAGACACACGTTCGTTTATTAATAAACGTGCACGGCTCAGATGGGGCAATATATAGAAATGGTCGCGGCAGAAGTAACGATACGAGTTCGCGTCATCAACTAAAATCAAAATATTAAATTTTTAACTGATTCACCTTAAAAGCAAACGGAAGTTATATACCTATAAGATTAGATCAATTACAGTATGCACGTAGTGACCGTATTGACCCACGCTCAAACAGTCATGAGAGTTAAATGAGTGAAATGGTTATCTCCAAACTGACCCTACGCGTGTCAAAAGATGTTTTCTTTTCTTTTCATAATATTTCCATTTTTAACCCAGAGTCACAACGAAATTTGAATTTGTATGCTTACATACTGGCCAGAAACACTATTTACGATATCAAGTGAAAGGTCAAAACAACTGTTTTTATTTCAAAGAATTTTTTCAATAATTGTTACACGATTAACTCACAATCCAGATTTTTCTGATGTCGATGCCTGATTTATAAATCTTATTTAAAATGATATACGTATAACAACTTCTTACCTGTTCAGATTGACAATTCAAAACATATCTTGAACTCTTGAACATTATTTATACGGACCAGTTGGTCTGTAAAAAAAACAAATTATTTCAGCATGTATACTTTATAATTATTACTGTTTTACCAATGCATACTTTTTCCCACCCTTTAAACTTTTAAAAGATGACACACCTGCTTTGTCCTCTGACGAAATAAATGTCTACCAATTGGGCAAAACGTGCTCTCAGGCTAGTGATTTAAATATATGACAGTAAAGACTGCCTGTGAAAAACGGTATATTTTAGATGATCAAATATCCTCCATGTTACAATATGATCAGGCTCCGGTCGTTGTCGGTTCAGGTGCTACATGTACTTCCATTGAAAGTACCCCGGGTACTCTGAAGACAAGTATCGTTAAAGAACCTCTTCTCGAACCTCACCTCTTTTCGAACCCTTCATTAGTTTACATTTTATGCGCGCACGTGCAGTACATCACGGTTTTTTTAGCATTAGTAATTTGTTTACGTCGACTCGCGCGTAGCTGCAAATCGACAAAAATGCGTCAAAAACAGGTAGATTTAGTTGATTAATCATAAAACACACAAAAATCATTGTATTTCTTAATGCTTTTCACATATGTAAGGATTTTCCTTAACAAAAAACTTTAAAAACATGGTCTAAATTTTGTTCTCAACTTTGCTTGACAATTTACACATGTTAGCTGCTGCAGTTAGTCACGTGTTCATGGTCAAATATCTGACTAATTTATTTTTAAAGTTGTACACTGAATGGTTCGAAAGCAGGTACTGATTGTTTGGGTGGTATTGATAGTTTTACTTGATATGGATGTGTTGGAAACTTGCAAACATCTGATATCAAAAGAGGATTTACATAGCAATTACAGTTGCCAGCCATGAAGAAACAAGTTATTTATCAAATACATTACTTGTAAATATGTTTCACTATTTTCAAAATTATATTTGAGTATAATTGACGTGTCAAAAATTAAGAGGTTCAAAAGATGGTTCGTCCATAATATACTTCAATTTACCCGGCTTAGGAAAATATAGGAAAAGGCAACTTGACATACTCGGGGGTACTTTTTAGTATATTTTCCATACCCCGGGTACTTTGAAGTATACTTAAGAGTACTCAGGATACAAAAATGTTGTACCTGAGCCGACAATTACCAAATGAGCATTATTTGTTACTGTACTTTCTCAACACTCCAGTTTCAGATGAGCATTAATGAAATTACAATAATGAGTTCAAAGATTACCACCACCTGTGATTGTAGCGAACAGTCAACCTTTGACATGCATTTATAGTCATCTGATCTACATGTTACAAGAAATTCCACAATTATTTAATTATGTTGTACATGTACTGATAGGTTTGATTCTAGCAAATGGATATTTTCAATCAGAACTGTTCGCAGACTGAGATAAAAAAAAACTATATCGTTTTTCTTATAAGATTCCTGTTACTATATTGGTTGTTCAGTATTTTTATATTTCTATTGTGGAAGTCAAACAAAATTGACATAATTAAGAAAATAAAAACATTATAATTATTTCTGGGATATTAACAGAGAAAAACAAATCATGTTATCTTGTACGATTTTAATAACAGTATTACACACCTGTGTTTAGGATATACCGTTCAATAAGGGTGACAACAATACTTGAAAATAATGAAAAATGAAGGTAAGCTGTAATGTATTGCAGATTCACTGATACCGGTATGTGTTATGTAAAAAGGATCCAATGAACAATTATCTTAAGGGATTTGTTTAATATACCACAGATAAAATATATTTAAGGTTAATAGTCTTACACATGCTAATTTGCCTTTAACATGCCCTTTTTTCAAGATAAAATACTTTCCTTGCCAGAGGAAAGAGGTTTGGGTTCAAATCCCAGCAGGACTTCAGAGGAGATGCATTTGGGACAAATGCTTGTATTTGCTTTTATTGTATTTGCTTTACTTTATCCGTATAACCAACATGCACATGTATTGAAAATAATCTTTGTTTTGACATCAATGAAAAGACATCAGCCTTATGAATGGACATCATTTTAATTCGTTTAAGTAACTTAAACTATCATGCAAAATTCAAATGCAAAAGAATAACATTTATGGTTTCAATATACTCAATACAAAACAAACACAGCATAATGCAAAAAAAGGAGAGAACAAAAAAAACTCAATAATTACATGTTTTAAATAATTTCACAATTTATAACAATTTAAATAACTTAATTATAACTTATTATAGTAATGTACATGTATTTAATACATCTTAGTAATAAAAACTTGACAAATGTCATACTTTGACTCAAACAACCATTAAACCATTGATGACATTGCCGAAAATCACTTTTTATCCATGACCCCATTTGTGAATATAAGGTTTGAAATTGTGGGTAAATAATAAGATTTGTACATGTGTGCACATAAACCGCCTAAAAAGAGGCATAACAATTATGGGTTTACAACTGACTTCTGGATATATTCTCATTGAATTTGAACTCATGTAGTATGTTGCTTGGAACTGGATTCCAATGTTGTTGAAAAGCCATTTATATTTTATGTCCTGGGTTTTGTAAAAGCAGGTCAGTGAAGGAATGCAATTACTTCACTTTTTCTGTAGAATGTTTCTTCATTATCACTTATCCCCGTTTTAGCTCATCAATTTGTGAAAATAAAAGAGCTATTGTCATCACTTGAGCGTCGGCCTCCGGTTAAGTTTTGTGTTTAAGTCCAGTTTTCTCATAAAGTATCAAAGCTTTTGCATCCAAACATGACACGCTTACTAACTATCATGAGGGGACTTTGCAGGCAAATTTATGTAACCCTGACTGGCATTTTGACAGAATATTGACCCCTTTTAAACTTAGAAAATTGAAAATTTGGGTAAAGTTTGTGTTTAGGTCCACTTTATTCCTAAAGATTTAAAGCTTTTGCTTTCATACTTGCAACTATTACCAACTATCATAAAGGGACTGTATAAGACAAATTCTTTTTTTTTGACTTAGTAACTTAGAATATTTTGTTAAATTTTGTGTTAAGATCCACTCTACTTCTGCAATATCACGCCTATTGCTATCAAACTGTAAATACTTTCTTATTATCATAAGTGTACTGTACCTGGCAAGTTGAATTTGACCTCGACCTTTGAATGACATTGACTCTCAATATCAAATTATTATATTTTGCTAAAATCGCCATAACTTTTTTTATTTTTGATCAGATGTGATTCATACTTTGACGAAACTACACTTACCTGATACCACAATGGACCCCTCACAAACCATCACAGGCCCCACCTCAAAATCCCCCCCCCCCAAAAAAAAAATGTTATTGTAACATGGTTAAAAAACAATATTTAATTTTAGTATTTAATTTTTGAAAGACTGTCCAACCATTCCCCCAAACAATCCCCCAACCAAAAGTTTTGTTTTTCATTTTTGAAAGATAATTCAATTAGTGACCACATCCCCACACTATATACCCCTCTCCGCCCTACCCCACCCCCATTTTGATTGAAGTATTTAGACAGGTCCATTCACCTTTTAAAAGATAAATAGATGAGCAGTCTGCACCCGCTAGACGGTGCTCTTGTTCACATTTTAACTCTTCAACATTGTACAAGGGGTACTGAATTTCTTATATCTGATTCTGACACTTTTCTAATGTTTATGTTATTGGTGAACTAATTCCTTTCTATTTATGGGGAACTGTTTTTTTTCCATAAATATCCATGCAGTGTATTTCCTGAAAATAGACATTAGTTCATATTTATTCAAATTTTATGCTATACATTAATGATATTGACATTATGTGTTTAATTTTTAACAAAACTATAATACCAACCCTTGTCATTAGAGTTGTTAAATTACAAACTGTGACAGTATATCGCTTTACTATTGCCTCGATCATTTTGAAACAAGGCCATACAATATTATTCTATGTTAATAGTCTACGGTGTGCCCAAACTTTTAAAACAAGCGGAAAATTATTATTTTAAGTGTAAGAAAAATAACGACAGTGACCCATATGACGACAATACCTGCGTTATTCCAGAAAAAAGATGTACCGGTATTCATGTTTGGTGTACAGGTGTTATCCAGGTCACCTCCTTTGGAACAACTAATTAACACCTTCGGCCAAATGTGGCTGACTGATTGAATCAACCAGTGATAGAAGTCTGTACTTAAATAGCTCGAAGAGACTGTCAAACAAGTATTTTGTTTCGATTAAGATATAATCAGTTCCATCGTTGAGAATGGTGATTTTCATCTGATTATCAATAACTGCATAGAATGAACATGTGAATTTGCTGTTTTGTCCCTTATACTACCTTTTTTATACTGTATCTATTGCCCTTTTAAGATTTACTTTCAAATATATACCCAGTAATTAAAAATCTTAATTTAAATATTATGTGACACAACAATTTGTTAACATCAAACAACTATATTTATTTTATAATAATGACTTAAGACTGATATAAGATATTATGGTATGAGATGGTTTTCTTTAATGCAGTGAATGTAATGTAACCTTTCTGCCAGAGATTGTTTAGTAGACTGTAACCTCTATGATGAACGCTTGGAATGATCATGACATGATTGAGATGGTTTCATAAAAATAGTACGTTCTGAGTCCAACACAGAGGTGAATGTAATGTAACCGTCGTGCAAGAGATTGCGAAAATTGTAGTATTTGCTGATCACACACTCGGTTAATTTTTTCGGTGCTGGCGTCTGCTGGTGTTGGGCGACCGTTGAAAATAACATCGACGCCAAACAACATTTGTAAGTACTTCAGCAACAACAATGCGGCGCAGTTGGATGTACGAAAAAAAAGTGTTGTTCAATTATTGGAATCGTTTTGGGTAATGTTACTAAAAACCACGAATCCTAAAAAAACATGACGGCGAAAGTGACGGACAAAACGTTAAGCGAATAGAATGCACTGTTTGTGTGACTTTGTACTTCAACAACTGACGACTGAAAACGAATACATTGTGTGCAAAGCAAAAGGACCGCTAAAAATGTCACTTGCCAACGGTATGATAGCTTGAAAGTATGTTGACTGCAAAGCTATGTGTTTAAGTTATGTATTATATTTAAGAAAGTCACTAAATCAGCAATGTATACTTACCTTTAAACACATAATATTTATACAGGTTCCATTTAAATTCAACATATTGAATTTTCATCATATTGATCCTGTTTAGTCTTCAATTACTCTATCAAAATATGCAGTCAATCCGACAGCTGTTTGTTTTTATTCTGCATTTGTGCATTTTCATTGAAACCTGTGTCGATGTACTAGTATGGTCCATGTATGTCCTGGCAAACGGTTAATTTTCCATAAAATGTATCCACTGCCCACAGTTTTATAAGTATTCAATCTATATAGTTATTTTTGTATTAGCCCAACACAAAATTTAAGTCTGATTTACGTGAAACAAACCCGTTTGTATCGTGCATTTGGATATGGTGTCCGTCTTGCTCTCGGATGGTCATGGGTTCGATCTCTTATCTGGGAGTATTATTCTTTTTTTGAAAAATACAAACAATGTCAATGCTTTATTAAAATCAATAGTGAAATATTTTTCTCTTGCAAAAAAATAAGATCAATATATTTATTTAACGTTTGTTTTTGGAAATCGATTCAAATGAATGTATGTGGATGTCTATTTTTATGGATAAATGGGGTGACTGTAATGGATGATGATGTTTATGTTGATACGGATAAATGTTGATTGAATACATACTTTTTAAAAGGTTATGTTACAAAAAATTGTATTTAATGCACATTCTGGTTTGTTTAGGTAGTGGAATAATATAGACGTCATCTTTGTAGAAACACAACACACAAAGAGAACATGAGATTGCGACCAAGTGTGCTGAAATCAACTCTGCTCCAGATCCAATGCCTGTTACTACATACAGTACTCCGAAGATGCCCAGGACCCAATCGATGTGATGGTAACCAAGGAAGACAATGCGTATTCAATACTGTGTATACAGTTGCAAAATGAGACATGCCTTCAGAAAAAGTTAATAGTATGTTAGATCTACAGGTGAAAACGGTGTAGATGTGAAATATAAAAACTTGAGTTGGGCAACACTTTTTAAATTGCAAAAATCTATTTGTCAAGTAATTACAAACGATTTAGTAACTGATATTAATTCATCACTATCGTTTGGTATTATTTTAGATGATAGTACCGATATAGGAATTAATGAAAGAGTGCCAGTATGTGTTAGATTTATGAAAGCTGGTAAGGCTATCACCAAGTGTTTAAAATTGTTTTCTTGGTGATGGACGTGCTCATACTATAGTCAGTTTTCTGATAAAATAATTTGAAAAGCTTGGAATCAACCTTGAACATTGTACAAGCATTGCGACTAATGGAGAATGCGTACTGATGGGTAAAAGACTGGCGCTGGCGTACAGCTGATTGCAAAGTGTTCTCCATTCGCTGTACATAAACATTGTCTTATACACAGATTAAATTTAGCCTGTAGCGATACCATTAAGAAAGATGACTACATGACAACATTTCGATCTAAATTCAACGGCTTGTACACTTTTACGAGTGCATCATCACAGCGATTTTATTTTGCCAAATTTGGAAATGTACCGGTACCAGCCCAAAATTGGCAACATTGTGCACGAAAAACCCTGATAATAGAAAAATTCGAGTAGTAAAGTCGTCATATTGGAAAATGAGTGTATTTGACATTTTGCTCCCAAATTCTTTACAACACACGTTTTGAGAGGCATTCTGAAAGAAAACGAAAAATCATATTAGGTTTTTCTTGTTTACATACTCATTAAAATACTGTAAATAAGTTTCAAACTTTTTTCAACGTTACGTTTATATTTTTGCAAGTTATCTAACCAAACGAAAACGTGCGTATTATGCGAATCGAACTCGTACCATACGCATGGTAGTCTAGCGCTGACTTTTGAAAGTGTTGAGTAAATAACTTAACTTCATTGACGTTGCCAATAAAATCAAGCTGTTGTCAAGAGAGTGCAGATGGTATAATTTGAAAAGTGGATTGAAATAGTCAGTGTCCCTGCATGCATGAGCAAACTGGTGCTTATTCAGTTCCCCATTTATGCTTGGAAAGTCGTCGAAGGCTGGAGAAGGGAAGCATCCTCGCGTGGACCAGATTATGGATATGAAAAACACATAACAGGGCTTGGACGGCACGTGAATCGCCTTGTTAATACACGATTTCTCCCGTTCAAGCCCTCCTTTTGCCAAGTTTCTGCACCCCGCCAGAGGGCATTATAGAAAGAGTTTATGCAATACTATACATATATATATAAATTGCGATTGAAAACAACGGTTTTCACAACAATATTTTTTTTGCGTCGTCTGCAGCCGCAATGCACCAAAGTACTATAATGGATCTGTCAACATCAAAATGGCAACTTGAAATTAATGAAAGTAAAAAAGGTGAGTCCTAGTGGTCCTTTAAAATTAGTGATGCGAGTGTTCACTGCATGTTGTCATGGAGGGTATGTTTACAAACGTAAAAGAGTTGATTCCCTTACTTAGTTTTCACAATTCTGAAATGTATTCAAAATTATTTTCTTCACATAAATTTAAAAAAAACAACATTGCATTGTGCGTAGACAACTTGTTCTTAATATAACAGCATTATTATTTAACAACAAAACACATATAATTAGAATTGTGTTTAATGTGCATAACAACAAAGACATTTGGTTACAGCTCAAAATTTAAATTCACAAAAGTTCAAAATTACATATGAAGGCATATTACCCACACACAAACATTTTTGTTTGCATCTATCTCCGAAATATGAATCAAAACTTAAAATATATAGTAAGGGAAACTTGCTATCATATTTGTTTAGGTCGTTAAGTGTCCAACACTTGTTAAATTGTCAAAATTTAGGTGATTTTTCTGAACTATACATGTTTGTGGTATATTTTAGAGTTGATTAACGCGATTTATAAGGCAAAAGGCTTTTGAATGAGACATTTAAGATGTTAAGCTCCACAAATATACCAAACTTATGAAGATTTTTGAATTATTTTTTCTACATGTTCATAGGGCATATAAAGCTGCTTCGTGAACCTAGTCTAGTCCTTAGATACTTATTATATATCTATGTTCATGTTAATGTATATGAATCTATTTTCAGTTTTATTGTATTATAATTAAAAGCATCAGTTAGGTATTTCTAGATTGATAAATTATAACGAACCAATATGTGTTGATCCATATTCACTACAGGGTGACATGATGATTATCTGGCGAAGATGTGTGGGTCTTTATTAATGATGCTTTTACTATGTACAAACGTGCATATGCAGAATAAATATTCAGAATTAAATGGATTTGAACTTGTCATCGGTATTCCTATATTCAGTTTAAGTCTACAAATGACAATCATCTACGAGCATATCATGCTCATACAATAACTAAGTTTGTATAGTATCGATTTTCAGGCGATAGCCCCTACCATTTAACACATGGCTGTACTGATAATTACATGGCTTTCTTACATTTTGTTTACTCTTCTTAAGAATATATTAAACGTGTTAAATAAGCTTTTATCACATGCTATACCCTGTTTCCATGTAATACAACCATTGCATATTTTGTTTATATTACACATGTGTAATACAACAATTTTTAGCGTTTGTATTGCCTTAGTTTATTGACCAATCGCACTTTGTTATTTTGCTGAAATGACGTTGCAACGTCAAATGACGTCACGAAATGTCAACCATATTCGGGATTTATCATTATGTTTGCGTTAATATTTATTTTATTTGCTCATTTTAAAGCATGTTTAAAAAAAGTTCTGACACTCGTTGTCATATCATAGGATCTGTCATATCGTACCATATTTTATTAAACTCGTCCAGTAAAATTCGTAAGTAAGCTCGCCAAAGGCTCGGTCACTAAGAAAATTCCTGAACTCGTTTAATAAAATATGGTATGATATGACAACTCGTGCCAGATCCTATTTATATGTCTCATGAATATTGCTGGGCCAAGTAAGCACTCTTAATCCGGTTTAATCCCCCACTGCTTTGCATAGACCGTTCCAATGCGGTGACTACAGCTTTATTCTTCTGAGTATTTTTTTTGGTATTGTTTTGTTTCTTACTGTTTTGGCAATTGGTCACTTGCCTTAAATAAAGGATCAACTAGTTGTTTATAATGCGAATGCAATATTGTTCCAGAAGCTGGAGTTTCATTTCATTATATTGCATATCAGGAAACGTGGCGCCTAACACGTTTTGAGTTGTCTTTCCTTATCCTACAGCTTTTAAACTTATTATAGCAATTGTTGACTGTGAATGTTTATATTCTTCATTGAATTGTTGTGAGTAAAGTGTTTTTTGTACACATTTTTGCAAAAGGGAGAATACAATATTTCTATATAAAACATAAACAGTCTCTGGTGCATCCCTAGTTGTTCGAAATTACTTGTGATCAATTTATTTAATCTAAATAAAATACATATATTTTATTTGTTTGATGTGTCTCTGTTTGAAAAAGAATCAACCTACAACCTTGATATGTAATTCCAAGGGCTTTCGGGTGTCATCAATACTAGTTTAAAATTCTGCAATTTCAAGAAAAAACAACAAATGTCATGAGCTGACCATTAAAGCAAGCAATAAAGCGATTTTAGGCCGAATAACACTTACTTTAACGCAAAGGACATTGGCGAAGGGACACATATCCCATGTAAGTATATATCGTGCACGAATTCATTCGAAATGTAAGTGATAATGTCTAACATGTATGTACAGTTTGCTGCTTGACAAATAGCAAGTAAGGAATTTTCATTATGACTCCGTATTTCTATTTCTTTTTTAAGGTAGCACATCTGTGGCCGAAAGGTTAAGGCGATATATTATTATTAGATATTTCATTAGCGTCGTTTTGTTTATAAACAAATCTGCATGACCTACTTGTCAAATCTGACCGGAAACATCTCTCGTTGCCAGTATGAATCGAGTTTTTGATTTTTTTTACAGTGCTTGAAAATAATTGTAATACTTATATGAGTTGATGTCTTCATTTACATATATTTCAATTGTAATATACGTCATTGATTGTTTCTTTCAATGGTATGTCAGATCTTTATTTGTTCATGCTTAATATAATATAATTGATGGCTAACAAATATACCGGGCGAACAAACCAACAGCAATTGCGGACAGTGGTGTTGTTTATGTTTCTACCGCAGTAAATATAAGGATTTTCGTCATAAAAGGGCAATTATCCAATAAAATTAAGCTAAATATGTTTATCTTTTTAATCATGTATCTGATATATGAAGATGGTTTCTAAACGCAAGTGAATATATCGTAGGTACCGCAATAATAGAATGCCAATGATGCCTGCATACCTGGACTGAGAGCATCCAGCATTCCATAATCTAAGAGTATTCTCTTTATATCACATGCTCGCATGTCTTGTCTATGTCATGCCTATATGCTGTTCCTTTCGTTAATTAAAACGCATTGTGAAGTATATGGTCCCCCGGATTCTCTTATCTAACCGACTTTTCAATGCTATAAGGATAACTGATGCGTATGCTGTTACATATTAATTTCGATCATAAGAATAATTGATATGCTATAAGAGTAAATGATAATAAACTATATGCTATAAGAGTACATGATATGCATATGGTGTTACATTACACAACCTATCCCCTTATTTATATATATATATTTTATGATATATAAAAATGTATTATTTCTTAACTATAAAATACATGAAGATGTGGGTAAAATACAATGTATATGAATTACTTGCAGAGTCTCGATTATATTGGATATACGCTTGTTACTAAATATTAAGAATTTAAGATTATGACAATAAAATACTACGACACAATACAATATAATAGAGTGATGCATTAACACCATATCTATTTTATTTTAGTAAATTGAACAGGAATCGTATTGAAAAGTCATATCTATCTGTCTGTTTCTGTTGTATGACCTTTTTTGATTTGTTATATTTTCTACTTCTTAACCCACGAATTTGTGGTTGTTTATACCTAGCGTAGATTATTTGTAAGTCCGATTCCTGTATTTCCGTGAAACAAAATCGGCAGACATGCTTATTCATTATAACCTGATGTGGAGTGACACATGCGACATGATAACCTAGCTAACAACAATGTAATCGAGCGCCGCAGAAGTTGAATCGTTGACAGATTTGACATAGAAGATCTGGGTTTATTTGTGTCTTTCCGCGTCGACCTGTAGTGGTGAATTGATGGGTGCGATCATATACTTGCTTATTGTCAGTGCGGTAAAATGAAGCGATAGACATGTGTTTGCGTTATTTTCTTGGGAGTGATGTTGACCGTTTTAGGAAGTGAAATGCTCTTATGGATTGAAGATATTCAAACCTGTAAGTTCCTATGATGGCTTTGCAGAGAAAGATATTCTGTGTATGGTTAACGCTTGATAGGTGATCGCACATTTGCCTGTGTAAAACCGATATGTCTAAGTAGTCAATGAGGAAAGCCATGTTGTCAATTTGTATTTCTCCTGATGTCATCATGTATGTGAATATTGACGTATCATATGTGCGTTGTATGTTGTCCATATTTTGAAACGTAGAGATAAAGTAACGGATTTGCTGTAACTGTGATTCCTTAATTGGTAGTGTGATGGGTATACTATCTTGAATGTAGAGTTTTGGTAAAAACCAAATGAGGGCCTGGATGAATGCTTAATGGTTAAACGAAAAACTGAGGCCAATGATTACGTCAATGGTGTACATTTCCGTAATTTATGAAAGTTAAAATTAAATGCACAGATTAAGATTAATGTAAGAAATGTCTTTGTCAACTTGTAACGTATGGAGCGGCGTCGGATGTGGCTTTTCTTGGATGCAGCTGGTTGTGGTTGTGTGTTGCAGTGTGAAACGGATGAAAGTGGCACTGTTGTGGAGTCGGATGACGTCAGTGGTGATTTCGTTAATGTATAGCGAAGTTGTGGGGTTGTATGACGTCGGTGACGATGTCGTTGATGGAACGTGATTTCGTGGGTTGAGGTAGCTGATGTCGGTATCGGTTTGGTTATAACGGACGGCGATTCGCTTCCGGTGGTTGTTGGTGTCTGCGGACGACGATGCGCTTCGGTTATTGTTGGTGTCTGCGGCAGAAGAACGTGTGGAATAAACAATTAGTGTCATGTTGTGTCACTGTGTGGAGAGCAGTCATGGTGTATTATATATGCATTATTATTAAATATAGTCCACTGTTGGTTATGGTATAGTCCAATAACTTTCACTACGTATGTACAGGCATAACTCCAAATGTTTATAGAAGAATATAAGGTAATCCATCACTCATTATTTACAGTTAATTCGCGCAGTTATATCGATCGATTCAGTTATGCACTAAACAATGTTCGTTGGAATTATTCGTTTCAATCACCTATTTATTGTTCCGTTCATTATTGACGATAGTAGATAATATCCAGTTAAAAGCCCATGGCGCCGTTTATGGTACACAACTTGGATAGAATGTTAGATAATGATGTTGGTAACAAGTTGTTATCGTCAAGGATCATCCTGATGACGTCGTCTGAAAGGGTGTGTTACCCTCGTAGAGACGGGTATATGGATGACAGTGTTCTCGGCTGTTGCAGGGGTGCCGAGGGCTTTCTGACCTCGGGCACGAGATGTTCGCGCGCCACATCGCTGATTTCTCCCAGGCGCATATCATCGTTGGCAGATCGAAATAGGGTAATTATGGGACGATTAGATCGGGTCGTGCGTTTACATTTACAGTAAATGAAAAGTGCTGCACCAGAACTCAGAGCTGTCACCACTCCTATGACAATGTTTCCCCACAATTGAAAGTTATCGGATGTCGTGTCAATGTCATTTAATTGCCTGATACCCTGCAGTTTTGTTATCAAAGCTTCCATAGGTATTTCTCTGATGTTTGAGAGCTCATGAAGCATTTCAGTTTTAGAGAAATTGTTGAGAGAGGTATGGAATGGTTTCCAGATGGAAGAACCCTTAACGGTAGGCAACTCGCAATTGTCGTTTTGAAGGTGGGTTTGGCTGGAGTTAATGTACCAAGCTTTTAATGTAAAGTGCTCATTATATGCGCGGCAGTTCATGGGTATATTAACAATGTCGATGGGAGTGATTGCGCGAGCAGATATTTTATTTTGGGTATGGTATTGACATATTGTTACAAGGCGTAGGTCTTGTCTGGAGACTATCGCCCAGTTACCAGATCCTTAATATTTGGAATCATGTAAGATTGTGTTAGGGTGTATAAGCACCTTGCAATAATCCTTTATGTGCTGAGTGTCGTTAACCATAATGGCTATGACGCATAATTTAGACATGTCCACTTGGCAAAATGGAGATTGTTCGTCACATGTACATCGCGCTTGACAAGTTCTCAGTTCATAATCCGTCAATAGGCAGTAGTGATTTCGCACTTGATCAATCAAAAGGCCATTAGTTTCTATTTCGTATCTAGCGGACATGTTATGTTGGAATTTGTTGTCATTGATAGTTTCATAAGCAGGTGAATAGGGCATATCGAAATTGAATACTTTATATTCTTCGAAGGAAGCTCCTATTTTGAGGAGAAGGATGTCCATTGTAATGATAATAGCGGTAGGTGACATTATGGTGGTCGTCGAGGTAGATTGGTAATAATGCCATAGGTCGGTCTTGGGATTAGCTGGTAGTTGTAAATTATAAGGTAGTTTTGTCGCAATGTCCAATAGTACGTCTTTGAGGTGAATAGGTGAAATAAGAGATGGAAAAAGTCTGCCGGTGCTGAGCATATTAAGTTGTCCCTTAAAAGTTTCTAGATGGAGTGACGCGTGCAAAACAGCCTGGCTTAATTCATCAATCATGATCTTAAGGGAGTTGTTATTAACCGTGTAGTCTTGAATAGCGTGAATCATTGCCTGCATTCGCTCATGTCTGTTCCTGATTTTGTCATCAAGCTGTCTAAGAGTAGATATTAAAGTGTTAATAGAGTGGCGATTCTCAGATATGTGTTGTTGGGTAACATTTAGAATGGATAAACTATTTTGTAATGCATGTATATCAGTTTTCTGACTTTCTTGAAGTTGATTAACATGTATTTGAATATTACGGATGTCAGAATCGTTAGCTGTACCGAAAAGAAATTTGAAGAATCCGCCTAGGGTAATAATGAGCGTTTTTGGGTATGACTTAGTGTTTAATAATCTAGATAACTGTCAAGTACGTTGTCATACGTTGCAACGCTTAATAATTTTCAGGCTTTTAAACCGTCAAAAGATGCATATACTGGATATTAAAGAGCATGGTTAATGCTCAGTTTTACTGTTTCCCCACAAATATCATAACTACAAAGAAAATTTGCGAATTGAAAACAATTTTTTATAATTTTGTCAATTTACTGAAACGTGAAAATGCCCCTTTAATGGCCTTAGTTAAAGATCCAAACTGATTTTTTTTAATTTAATTTACGAACTAGTATTATTGAGTGAATTTGAAGGATATTAGATTCTACTTCAGATTATTAGTTTAATAGCAATGTTTAAGATGTGTAAATAGCAGGAACTTTCTGATATCCGTGATATCAAAATGAAAGGATCATTCATAAGATCTATAGCAAAATGGATTAACGAAGATGAAAAACTACTAAATACTTTTGCAATTTGGAAAAACAGCACTCAGCTAGTAAAACAATACCTTATATTATAAACAATAACGGTCAAAATAAATATGATCAAAATGAAATTTTATTAGGAGCTTCCACATGTTATAAGACTTTATACTCAAAACGTGAAATAAAAGACAGTGATAACACTATTTTTGATGAACTTAATTTGATACACGGCACAAAATTGAATAACGATGAGGCTCAAGTATTAAAGGGCATATTGACAAAGGAAGAAATCTCGACTACGCTGAAAAATATTAAACATTTTAAAAGTCCTGGTTCAGATGGCTTCACAACAGATTTTTTTTTAATTTTTCTGGAAAGACCTTAAGTATTTCATTTTAAGGAGTCTTAATTATGCTTTTATTTCTGGAACTATGTCAATCACTCAAAAACAAGGTATTATCACCTGTATACCAAAAGAAAATTAGCCAAGACACTCCTTTAACAATCTTAGACCATTAACACTCTTAAATGTTGTATACAAAATAGCTTCAGGCACAATTGCAAACAGGCTTAAAACAGTACTTGACTAATTTATTTCCAACGATCAGACAGGATTTATAAAAGGAAAATATATAGGTGAAAATACAAGACTATTGTATGATATCCTAAAATATACAGAAGATAACAAAATCCCGGGACTTTTATTAACGTTAGACTTTGATAAGGCATTCAACTCATTGGCATTCAATTTCATCAAAAAAAAACTTATTAATTTTAATGTTGGCCCAATGTTCAAAAAAATGGATATCTCTTTGTTTTATACAACAGCCATTCAGATCAATGGATTCCTGTAAGAATCATTCAAATTGAAAAAGGCTGCAGTCAGGGCGATCCGATCAGTTCTTACATGTTTATACTATGTGCAGAAATATTGGCAATCAAAATACGAAACTCAAAACAAATTAAAGGAATAACAAAAGAAAACACTGAATATAAAATTTCCCAATTTGCAGACGACACATCACTTCTATTAGACGGTTCTGAAATTTCTCTTAATACTGCACTTGACCTACTTCTAACCTTTGCCCTGGAATCTGGACTTCAAATTAACTATGACAAAACAAAACTCATATGGATAGGTTCCAAGAAATATAGTACACACTCAATAGAAACTAAATACAAACTTAAGTGGGGTTCAACCAATTTCAAAGTACTAGGTATCATATTTGATGCCGACCTAGTGAAAATGATTGATTATATTTATTCTAGCAAATTGACAATGTTACAAAATATCATACATTTTTTGGAAAAGGAAAAATATCTCACCATTAGGGAAGATAACTGTAGTTAAATCCATGTTACTCCCCCTTGTTACTCATTTATTTATTTCTCTTCCTAGCCCAGGATTACATGTATTAAAGGGGCCTTTTCACAGATTTTGGCATTTATTAGCTTATTCATTAAATGCTTTATATCGATAAATGTAAACATTGGATCGTAAAAGCTCCAGTAAAAAATCAAGAGTAAAATTAAAAAAAGGAAAAGAACATTGCCCGGACCAGGTTTCGAACCAGTGACCCCTGGAGTCCTGCCAGAGTCCTGAAGTAAAAACGCTTTAGCCTACCGAGCTATTCCGCCGATTACACATATGTGATGTATTTTATACCTTATATAAGGAATCTTCGTAGTTTCACAAAATTTAACGACAAAAACAGAACTCTCCAAATTATTCAATCGTTTCGCGTTGCAACGCTTTATATTTTTTAGGTTTTAAAATCGTCAAAAGATGCATATAATGAATATATTAGACCATGGTAAATGTTCAGTATTACTGTTTCCTCACAAATATCATAACTAAAACGAAAATTTGCGAATCTGAAACAACTTTTTTCAATTTTGTCAATTTACCAAAGCGTGAAAAGATCCCTTTAAAGCAAATACACAATTGTTTTTACAACTTTATTTGGGACGGTCCTGTGAAAATCAAACACAATGTTCTTATGAAACCTTATGAAGAAGGAGGGCTCAATATAATAGATATATACTCATTTGAAAAAAGTATGAAACTAACATGGATAAAGATACTTGCAATGTGTACGGGTGAATGCTTTGTATTAGTATATTCATTGTTTGATGTTAAAAAATGTTAAATATGGGAAATGCATATGTGCAAAAATTGCTTAAAGATTAAGTAACACATTTTGGAAAGATGTTCTTAATTGTTATAGTTAATAAATTTAAGGTTTGTACTTTTGATGATGTATTAAACATTCCATTATTTTACAACGACAACTTTAAATTGGTACTTATTGCATTTATGAAAAGAGCATGTATGACAGAGGAATTAGACTTGAGAGACATATTATGTACCTCTGGAGGGTTCAAGACCAAGAATGATATTGAGAATTACACTGGAAAAGTGCTTAATGTTTTATTCTATGAAGGAGTGAAAAGAACTGTATCAGATTTCATTAAAAAGTCAAGTTTTGCTTCTGTTAACAAGCCAAACACGACTGGAGTATTTATCTCTTCCTATCTGAATGTGATTGTTTTAAAGCAAAACCATAATAAATCAATATATAGGACATATACATTTAATAATGAAAAACCTACATGTCAAAGTAAATGGAATGAAATATTTAATAATTTTGATTGGAAGTTTACACATAACTTTGTTTTTAAAAACTCCAGAGATACATATATACAACAGCTTCAAACTAGAATTGTACACAGAAACCTGGGTACAAAATCTCTGTTATTTTAAATGAAAATTGTGAAAGACAATCTATGTTCTTTATGTAATAAACACGAGGAAACCTTAACTCATCTTTTCTGGGAATGTGAACACATTCAACCTATTATCAACAATATAAAACATTCAATGATTCTAAACAACATCAATTTGACCAATATTTCTTGCCAATATATGCTCCTTGGAATTTGTTCTGTAATAAATAGGTTTGTTTTTATTTGTAAAAAAACATAGTAAAATCCCAACAATACCAGGGCAAAAAAGGAGTTTACAACTTGCATGGGAAATTCAAAAGCACACCATTTGCAAAGACTCGGAATTTCCAAATTGGTCAGTTGTAAGATCATAAATACAATGAACCACCATGGGTGGTGCGGTTGTCGAGTGGTAACACTCTGGTCTACCATTCCAGAGGTCCACGGTTCGATTCCCGGCCGGGGCACTGGAAAATTCAGAAATGTTTCAAGTGTTCCCACCCAACTAGAGATGTACTGGTATGAAACCCAGGTAATTCTCGCGTGTATCGATGCTATACACTGAGCACGTAAAAGAACCAAGGATCTATTCGCAAAGAGCTCGGGTATCGCACCCGGATTCCTTATATCCCAATACTGTCTCTTCTGCTTGATGTCTCTTCAGCAAAAAACCAAAGGACCCCATTGGAAATAAGTGCTTGCACTTTAATGGGTTATCCTTGACTGCAAGGTCAAAAGAAATACATACAACCCATAAATAAAATATCTACTTGCTTTACATTGATGTGCACTGAAATGAATATTTCAAATTTACACTGTGGCCTTGATATTTCACTTTTTTTTCAAATCTTCACTTTATTAACCATTTACACGAGTAAATAATGATATGTGTAGTACAAATCTCCATATTACGTATACAGATCTCTGTGTTATATAGAATGTATAGTTGCTACTTGTATTTTTTTGCTTTTATAAAGATTTTCATTTACTATGTATACATGCATACATTGTACACTGATTATTAACTTGCATCCTGTCTATAAACTTGCAAACCATTTAGCTATTTACTAACACAACTGTATTCAATTGCTACTATTACATAATGTTTGTAAGGTATGGAGTAGGATGGTCTCGACCTTCACATACCTATTGACGAGGTAAATAAAGTTTATTTAAAAAAAAAAAGGGTAAATACTTTCCGAAATAAAACGCCTTGTTGTAGTTCAAACCCTCTTTGTATCTAATTGAGTGCAAACAATGTCAATAAATATATCAAAGACCTTCGTATTTGAAACTCTTGAAAGCGTAGTGTGAGGTATTTTTTCACTTTTTTAATTAACAAAAAGCAATACTTTGGAAAATAATCCTCACAGAACTGAGTTAATAAATAATTCCACGTCATACGTTTTTCAAGAGCATATCAGACTTTCAGTGATTCACATGTTTAATGATTCCATTTTGAGTATCTTAGTGGTTATAACTGTTGCTTTATATTCAGCAATTGTTCAAATGCTTTAAGTGACATAAATAACATTTGTTGGTAAAGAATATAATAAAATCATTTTAGTGTATGCACATTCAGTTTCAGATATTGACGAATGCGCAAGTAATCCATGCCTGAATGACGGTACAGGTCCCGATGATCTTAACGTTTAAACCTGTTTATGTCGATCTGGGTTTAGTACACGAAATTGTAAAACCGGTGAAATATACCAAAAATGGTGTGAGCAACTTCTCGGAAATATATCCAAATGAATTAAACTTAACTTTGCATTAGGTTATGATATCCACACTACTATTGTAAAGTGGGTGCTCCGTCTCATGTCTGATGTTAATGTGAAAATCAATCAATAAAGAAAAAAACTAGTGCTACTAGTACGTTTTCGGAATCGTTAATATAATATCTTGATCGACGGATACTATTACAAGAAATGTGAAAACGCACACAATTAAATGTTGTCATCAGCATCAGATCTCTGAATGTTAAACATTATTTGATAATTGTGTTGTGTCGATGCATATTTTCTGCTTTGCTGGGACCGACTGAAAAGCGTGCGTTGATTGCATGATTGCTATCCTGTGACTATAGAAAAAATACACAATATAGCCGAGAGGGCAAATGCGTTTTTACGCCAGGACTCCGGGGTCATTGGTTCGAGCCCCGGTGCGAGCTACATTTTTTTTCTTTTTTAATTTTATTCTTGATTTTTAACTGGAGCTTTTAAGATCTAATGTTTACATTTATCAAAATAAAGCATTTAATGACTAACTTCAAAATATGCCAAAATCTGTGAAAAGGCCCCGTTAAAGGTAACCCTCTTTTGAAAGTCATGTTTGAACACAAATACAGTTGATTTATTATTTTATTAGCGTCGTTAACATATAGGGGTATGTCAGAACTAGTTATGTTTAATAAATGTTAAGGTTTAGTCTCAGAACAGGAACAAAGCCCATTGCGTTATACCTGCAATCACGTACGAACGATTCAACAATGCACGTCTATTAGACCGTGAACAAAGCACCAGGTGAGTTTTTATACGTGTACGATAGTTCATTGGAAATTATGAACGATTGTATATTGTTCTAATTATTGTTTTTCACATTATATTTGTTTTTAAACACATTAAGTCTAAAATCTGTCTACAATTTTCTAGCATAGCAGCAGTGTATTTTATTTTCTGATAAATGTTTAATTTCTCGTCATGCAGTATCGAATCTTACACAATTCAAGATTGGGTGTGAGGATTCACCGGAATGTCGATATTCGTATATTCGTTTACACGATTAATAGATCACTGATGATTTATTTCGATTGTTTATTAAGATTTATAGATTTATGTCTCAGTAATCGCAAGTTCATTTCTGAATGCATTTCCAGTGCAGCGCTATCGTGAACAGATTGCTACGTTCTTCGCTATGCTGCAAATCCTTTTTTGACTAAGACTTTTTTAAACACCAATTGCACACATTCCCAGTCCATAAGCATACTTGATAACCAACAATTGTTTTCTAAGAAACATGTCGTACACACTTGTAAAGTTAACTCTGTGAAAGAAAAAGTGCTTTACAATATTATGCCTTCAAATTATAAGAGCCTTTTAGAATACTTTTACAAATATAACAACACGTTTATTTTTCAGCAAATAAGCTGTTGCAATCGTATGGCTTACGTATGCGGTACATAAACAAAAATAACATTTACATGCAATTTTAGATGTGGTGTTTTGTATTTCATGTTAACAGATTTAATCGCAATATGTGTATTATTGAAAGATAATGTCATATGTGTTATAATCATTCGTTGTTCATCAAATGGTTTGAATGTAAGGAGCAAGATTTTTATCATATTAATAGGTGTCGTGAACCTGCATTCTTGCACACTTACTGTGATACTTGCAATGTATGTATTTTCATTTTAATATCAGCATGAGATAAATGTTGTCTATTTGTGTTCATGTTAAAATCAGTATAAGAACATGTTAGGTATTTCCCTATTGATAAATAGCATTGCTATTATATAAATTTATATTTAACTTCAGGGTGACGCGACATCTGGTAAAGTAATGTGCATCTGACTATGCTTATAACATGTACACACTCACATATGGAGACCAAAAGAACAAAATCAAATGTTGCTGAACTTATTTAGTTTATACATATATTAACTACAACTCGACTACTACACAACATATACGCACTAATCATACCCATACAATACGTTGTCTAGTCGAAAAATTTTCACTGTCAGAAGACATCTGAGTATACAAGAAAACGTCTATGAGTATTCGGCGATAGTCAACTATAAGTATTAAAGGTTGTAGTTACAATAAAATACTTTAATATCTGTCTTACATGTACAACACAGTTTTACTATTCCCAATAATACTGTAAGCTTATTTGATACAATAATAAAAAATAATATATCAATAAATTAAGAATCGTATACTTAATAAATAGTGTAAACATGAAATCAAGCTTCGTGCATAAAATCTAGCCAATACATTATTTACGATTTTTTGACAATGTGCATATTTAATGTTTTGTGGTATGGGGTTTGCAAATAAGAAAACATGGCGTCTGACATGTTTAAGGTGGCATGTCTTTATACTAGCGCAAGTCCGACCGACCGCTTTAAAAGTAATTGTCATCATATATGTAATGTTCCTGTTTTAAGGTGTTCTATAGAAGGAAAACGTGATGTCATGTTCATGTGAAATACACACGTGATATATGTCTAAGTAGGACTCGTTTTGTACTTTACTTCACTTAATAAATACAATTTCCTTTTTTAGAACCTTTTTAAAGTGGTTTATGCTCCTTAATTATGAAGAGTTCTTTTTTTTCATAAAAAGAACCTTTTTTCATACCAAAAAATAAATTTAAAAAAACTCACACAAATCACTTGAACGTCCACCGCTTCTAAATTTAAAATACATATAAAATAGGTTTAACAAATCTAAGAATAATAAGTTGAGGGTTTACAAATATGCAAGTTGGAGCAATATGATTAGAAAATTGAAGAGCACCGCAACCTTATTATTATTTGAAATTAACCTAGCATTCAAGCGTATTAGAATGTGTAATCGGCTCCTTTCTTGATATGTAAGAAAGACGTTAATTTATGTTTAGTGTGGCTATATAAAAAACATTTGAAGATAGTAACCGCAATCTGCCTTCAACAACAAAGCAAACGATTTTTTGGTTTCATTTTTGCATCATTTTTCAAAAATATTAAACATATTGTAAAGACCTAATTGGTTGTGACTTTGATAATGGATTGATAAATTGATCAGGTATTTGCTCAAGAAAATTATACGGTTAACGAGATTCCTATAAGAGGGCTTCAAAAGGAGCTTTTTTTTATATTTTGTTTACAATTATATTCAAACGACAAACACATTCATAAAATCAGACAATCAACACATGATTTAGTGCAGTACTAGATTAAGTATCTAACAAATAGGTTGTTCTTATATGTTGCCAAGGTGTATGTATCTCGAAATTGTGTGAACATCGTACATCAGCGAGAACATCATCTTTAGCTCTTAAACAACTATTCACATCGTCAGTTATTCAACAATAGAAAACTATACTAATGAAAAGCGAGCGTTTAGAAACAGGCCATGTGCTGTACTTACCTACAGAAGTGCAAACTCGGTAAATGTAATAGTTGTGCCAGAAATGTGATAGCCACACCATACGGGTACATGATTATGATTAATAATGACTTAAAAATCATACATGGTTCAAACAGAAATCTCAAACCTTAATTCAAGCACTTTTCAAGGACTTTCCAAGGCCAAATTTTCATTTTCAAGGCCGAAAACCGTACGTTAGTTTCCTTTAGTTTCATTGGCTTGGATATGTCTTTCTTGTTTAAACTTTCATCAAAAGACACTGAGTACTGGGACACTGAGTACTGTCCACTTATAGAACTATCAAGTACAGTTTTGAAATGTTCGGCTAGCTTCAAAACAGCCACATATGCTTTGCTATGGTACTATCATGGAACACAACCTGAAAAAACTTTGTAATGTTTTTATCAGAATTAAAGGATGGTTGTGTGCAAACGGTATGCAATACCCACAATACTTTCGCGTTCAACATATCAATTTTTGAAACGAATTTGTCTATGGATGTCTGCGAGTTTGATACTACTGCTGAAAGTTGCGAAGGTCCTGGAATTTGAATCTTTTATCTGCACACTCTCTGTGGCTGTGCCTTCCTGATTCGACCCCCTTTTTTTAAAGAATTTGTCTATGGATGTCTGCGAGTTTGATACTACTGCTGAAAGTTGCGAAGGTCCTGGAACTTGAATCTTCTATCTGCACACTCTCTGTGGCTGTGCCTTCCTGGTTACGACACAGATGGGCTGTTGTTGTTCATGTCTGTTTTAGATTTAACAGTTTTAACAATAGTACCTTCCTGTTTAACAAAAACACATTGCAGGAACCCTGCTTGCTTCTCAATTTCATGTTTTCTTTGAGGGTTTCCACTTTCTCGTGGCTTTTCAAAGCGCTTTCCCCCATACCCCCGACATCAATGGTCTTCATACAGACCCGACAATGTGCTTTTCGAATGTCATTTGTTTTCTGTACCCAGGAATATTCAGTTAACCACCCTGGTTTGAAACGACACTTCCCCATCACTGCGTTTTCACTCGCGAAAATTGATCACAATGGAGAACCTCTGAAGTAGCACACATAATCTGTGACGTGTACACATAACATTAAATACTCAATAGTGTACGAAACTTATATTTCGTACTCAACTTTTTGCGTGAAGGAATCTATGATAAATTTTCGTAATATTTCCCTTAAGAACGATTTAAGTTTATAATTAAAGCGATGATTACAGTATTTTTGAGCAGAAATAAACATTTTCAAGGCTTTTTTACATGAAATAAGCACTTTTCAAGCACTTTTTTAAGGCCAACCTTTGTTCAAGGGCTTTCCAAGCCTAGGACTCATTTTCAAGCACTTTTCAAGCCCTGTGCAAACCCTGTCATACTACTGTAGTCAAAACTGGCAATGCCACAGAATAACATATTTTGTATATATTAACAATTTTGAAATAACTTAAACATTTGGACTAAACAATAGTCAAGAATGGCAATACTTGGAATGCTATAATATTTATCGATCAAGTTTATGTTAAATGTCGGGTAGAAATGTTTTATATTGAATTGTATTGCATAAAAATTATCAAACAACAATTCACACATATTTGATATTTAGTATATGAAATCAGATTGTTGTCCTTTACATGGATTGTTAAAAGCATGCCCCTGCGTTTGGATCTGGCCACGCCCCTAACGCAGGCGAACAATCTACAGCCATCTCATGAATGGCATGTTTGCGAGTTGCGGAGCCTCTGGTATAAGATCTTATATATTTGTTTAAATGGCCACATAATAATTATAGAACGATCTTATTTAAAAATCAACGAACAGCCTCTCAAGAGATTACGTGTCTTAAAATTAATTTAAGCAAGCAACGTCTGCTTAATCGAGTTTGTGTAGGTCTGAAAAGAATTTTCCCAACGATAGTATCTGTGCTACTCGATGTTTGTCCTACGGTCATAACTATCGGTCCAATCATTTTTCAGAAAACTAAAGCATATTTTCGTTTCAGCACGAAATCTCAAACACTAAGAATCCTTATATGATGCATTTCGGTTTATTATACCTCACTTTTATTTACAATGCTAAACTCCCATAGGCCATCGTGACATAGAAATACTGTCAGACCCAGCGGGAATAAATTTACTGTCCAAAATATACTGTATCCCGCTGCCATAGCAATCACGTGCCAACAGCGGGAAAAAAATTACTGACAAAAAAATACTGTATCCCGCTGTCTTAGCAATCACGTGCGGAATGTTCGAAAATTATACTGTCCCATTCGCGCATTTTTGTTTTGCGTGTCCGTTGTATTTGGATAATTAAAATATCGATTGCAGCTGAAACTGTGCGGTAGAATAGATTAATGCCATTATTTAAGCTTTGACAGGAGTCAAAAAGAAAATCAATTTAGTATAAACGACACGCTTACCTCAAAGGCAACTTTAATCCAATGCTAATAACAATAAAGTTACAACGATATACACGTCCAGTGTCTGTTCTTAAGGTGTTATGCATGACAAACACACAATCCGAAATACGTTTTGGATTCGTTCGATGCTTTATATAAATATTTTACTGTTAAAAAAAACCACCACGTCCATATTGTTGTTCCAAAATGTTTCGTCATCGAAATGACGTCACACAAGTACGTCATAAATTGCGTAATCAAGTGATGAAAATAAAATACGGAAGCTGGTTCTGTTATATATTTTCAAAGAAATAATTGACGACTAAGAAAATTGATGGGATAAATTGATTACTAGGTCGGTGCCGAATAAAGCGAAGTTTATTTTGCTCTGCCCGTAAATCTGAACCACTCAACATATTAATGGTTATTCATTGCTGAAATTAAATTCAATTATTGAATATTAAAATTGTTCATGGTTCATATAAATTGTTCATGCTTGAATAGTTTATTCGGTATAATAAAATTAATATTACATGTCTGACTGGGTGACAGTAAATTTGTCAACTTTCGGAAAAATACTGTCAACCTTGGCTTCGCCTCGGTTGACAGTATTTCCTCAAGTTGACAAATTTACTGTCACCCTGTCAGCCATGTAATATTTATATAATGAAGCATCCCTTTAGGGATATAGGTCGTTCCGTTCAAATGTTTCTTTCTCATAGAGTGATTGAAAATATGTCAGACAAAATATAGCAGTTTTCGAAAATGTAGAGACACTATAATTATACTACATTGGCGAACGAATAAAATGTTTCTTTCTCATAGAGTGATTGAAAATATGTCAGACAAAATATAGCAGTTTTCGAAAATGTAGAGACACTCTAATTATTATACATTGACGAACGAATACAAGCACGTTCTTGCAACAAAAATTGCCGTTTAGAATTAATTAATTTTATATGTGTTTACTTTAAGCAGTTGGGTGAAACACTTTTCTTTTTCCTTTGTTCAATGTGTATAGCCCTTGCTCGAATTAAAATGCCATTTATTTTCTCTTCTATAATATTGTCATATTCTATTTTTGTTTCTCTAATTGATTTTATAATGTGTTCATCATCAGCTGTGTTATTGTTTATTTTTTTTCTAATGTCTCTAATTTTTCAATAAATTGATGTTCTTTCTCCTGATTTCTTTTTTTGGTCACAGATGAAAATTTTATACTGACGTTTCTCACAGTCCCTTTTATCAGCTTCCATAATGTATTTGGATTACTATTTTTGTTAAGTTCTACTACTGTTTTTATTTCATGTTTGATTTGTGTTTGATACTCTTCTTTTAGCAGTATAGTATTATTTAATTTAAAGTATCCAGGTCCTTTGTCTTGTATTTTGTTATCGATAGTTATTTCTATTATTGAATGATCTGTTTTGTAGCCTGGTTTTATTTTGGCTCTATTTATTATGTTAACACATATATTCTGAAATTAAAAAGTAATCGAGTCTACAAAATATGGCTGGCTTTCCATTTGAGTGCCATGTGTAACATGTTTGCTCCGGATGAGATACTCGCCATATGTCAATTAAGAGACATGAATTTATCATGTTGTTTATTGTGTTTCTACATTTTGTATGTGTCTCTTGTTTACAGTTTTTCTTATCTAGTTGTGGGTTTAGGATTGTGTTAAAGTCTCCTCCTATTATATAATTTTGTCCAAATTTTGAAGAAAATGCTTCTCAAGTTGTTCAAAAAAACTTGTCATCATTATGTGGGCCATAAACAGTCATTAAGGTTAAAGTGATATTATGGGCATTTTGCAGTGTTGAATTGAGCTGAAAAGAATTAACAGGTCAAAAGAGTTAATTAAAATGTGGTTACTGATCAATTATCTGCGACTCACCTTGCTACCAGTTGTTTATAAAAATATATTTTATATTCGATATTCTTACGTGACCCACCCAGTCCTGTAAGCCGAAATGATCCGTAAAACAAAGTCGTGTCTTTGTGTCGTATGATGCCCAAAATAAGATTAGGCCAATGTGTTTTTCGCCTTTTTAGTTTCATTAGGTTAACCGATTATTGGATAACATTGTGTTTTTTTGCCCACTTTATTGTTTTTTGCATCAATAAAAAACTTCTTTTTTATATTGATTGAAAAAACTTGTGTTTGGCAGTATACAAATAATTCATTAGATTGTACATAGATATCAAACAAACGTATTTAAAATTCACACAAATGCACATATCTACCATGTTATTCTGTATTAATAATAAATCTAACGAACACTTTATTGCAATTCTTTTGTAAAAGAGTCGTTTTTATCTATAAACGATGTCAACTTATAGTTCATCAATTTCAGTTCGACTTTCAAATCTTGAATTTGGCTCTCCATACTTTTACCCTGTGTTTCAGGAATCGTTTTTCCTTTTGATGCGGCTATTTTACCTTTTTTCTTCTTTTGCTTTGCAACCACTACCTTACTTATACTTGACTAACTCACTCTCGATTGTTCTAATTTGCTTTCGCTTATCCGCCATTGACTATTTTCTTTTGAGAAGTATACATATTTTGACCGTGGTGTGCAGGCGTGCGTATTATTGTCAGTTTACACATATGTCAAAATGTACACAGTCAATATGGCGACATCCTCTTTTGTAGCATAGCATGACCATGTGCACTTTTAAAAAAAATACATTGTAGTTATTTTTCAATTTTAAATGAAAGTCGTATTACCTCGTTACAAGAAAATTTCCATTTTTTTTGTCACAAATATCACTTTAATCCAGTGAAAATATTCCCTTTACTAGGTTTTATTTATTCTTTGACTCCGTCCAAAAAAACACGTCTTCCCTCAAAGGGAAACACCTCGAACCGCATTTTCTTTTTCCGAGATACTTAAGTATTTCTTTTACCTAAATACTTATGTATTTGCCCTGTAACGCAAATGTAATGGTCCATTGTTTTAAGGTATCCTTTCAAGTTGTATAACCGTAATTTGTTTGCAAAAAAACATAATCAAAGTGTTATCACATACTCTTTACGGAGATAAATTCTGAAAATATTTTCCATGATCACTCGTGAAATAACAAACGATCTTACACTGACATTAACAAATATCCTCCATATATTTTCTTTCCAGACAAATTGCCCCCAAGGAGCCAGAGCCTGGGAACTCGCAGAACGATGAAAAAGACTGGGAACAAGACGACAGTGAAATAACATTAAGCTTTTAAATAGATACGATACAGATAGTGATTGTATTTGTGACTTTAATAATGATGACGTGGATGTTACCAAACGTTGTGTCTTTACTTTGTTACTCATAGTAATATGATACAAACTAAAATGATGAAGCAATATTTACGTATTTCTAATTATTTACATTTTTCTCAGTTTTGTTTTGAAATTTCACGTATGTTCTTTGGTCTGACAGAATAACCTAAGGTCTGACAGAAAATTCTTACCTTTATTATAAAAAGTACATACTCAAAAGTCAAGCACACAACAACAGCAACATCCACCATTATGTAAAAGAGCACGATTTTAGCATGATGTGTTATAAAATGTGAAGAGTCTTAATGTAATAAGAGTTACGGTAGTATTCAGAGACAGAATTAAGAATGGCGCAAGTGGGATGTCGCCACGAGTGAAAATATTATTTTTCTATGATCACGAGTGAAATAACAAACGAACTTACACTGACATTAACACATTTTCTGTTTCTTTTATGCCTCTTTTTCAAGAAAATAATTAACAGCTGTAACCCTTTTGCTGAAAATTTACCCTTTCTCGCAGCTTCTCCCGTGGCGTGCCTCAATACATTGATATGACGTCGTTTTGTTGACGAAATTACGTCATTATTCCAGGGAATATATTCAGTTAAACTCTTTTACAATGTTAATTAATGGTAAAAAAAGCATAAAACTGAAAGAAAACGTGTTGGAATCGGTGGAATATCGATTTTAATTCACTCGTGATCATAGAAAAAATATAAACAAGGATATGAACAAGAGAAGTACATCTTGATATGATAATCTAAAAAAAGAAAAAGTAATTCCGAAAATTTGTTATTTTCATCGGTGAAAAAAACAATTGTGTTATTTTCACTGCTGTTATTTCACTGTGTATATAAGAGATCTTCATTTTATTATTAATCACATTGAATTTGTTTTGAGTAACAGTTATTTGTTTAAATTCATGGTCTGCCTCATCGTCGGATACCCACGGCTGCTGATTACGCTCCGCTCATACATCCTTTTTTTATTATACTTGTATGAGTTATTTAATTTGTATGGCATTCTCTATAAAATGTCAGTTCTAAACCGAATCAGGTAATGAGGTAGCAATATGATAAATAACATTATTATTTATAATATTTAAATGAATCCAAAGAAGTGTGTGAAATTCATGCTTCAATTGAAGTTATACAATTATGTTATTAATAATTAAGCAAGCTTCAACATGAGTAACAGTAAATGTATAACTGTATTGTATGCATGATAAATTCACTTGGAATTAAGAAATATGCATACAGTAAGCAGATTCATACTCTTCAGTATTTTATAAAAGGTAAAATAGCAATCATATCACTAAAATATACATTCAATGTGTACACAATACCATTCCACCATTTAACATCATCAATTTATTGATATAGCATAGGTATGATAAAACAACAAAAATGCTAACCCTTTACCAATCTACATTTGAAAATATTTGTACAAGTATAGTGTATACAATTTCTTGGTAAGCAAACCAAATTAATTCATGTTTTACCAGCTTGCAACATTAATACAAAGGTATCTTGCAAGTGAGTTTTACAAGATATGATTTTCAAAACTGTCAATATTCATCACTTGGAAATTTAGATCAGCAAATCACCCTGTTTTCAGCTAAAATTTTCTATTTTTTAAGAACAACAAAAGTGAGGCGAGGAAATTAAGACATACAGTTCACAAAAGTTACTGTCAACTGGAAATGCGATTCACATACATTCATAATAGATTGTGAAAACCATTACACACCTTTTACACTAATGTATTTATTATTTATTCCACACAAGAACTATGTCACACACACAGGGCCCCCCCCCCCCAATGGCAATGGTCAAAGTTGTGTATGGGGACAGAAACATGTTTTATTCAATACATTGGCGTTTAATGAAATTGTAAGATTTATTTCGGAAAGGTCAAAGATAAACATGATGATAAAACAAATAGCAATAACAAGAGCTATGGTCACTCTGCACTGCATTTCTTCTTTATGAAATCAAAGGAAGTTTCAAGTTAATAACTTTATCGTGTTCTAGATATGGCCCATACATGTACATATAGCAAACGTTAAGAATGACAAACAGGGTGGTTTCTATAAGACGCTGCACTTCACATTAAAGAACTACAGCATATACATAATATCTATAACATTTTAAGTGAATACGTTTAAGGTAGCGCACCTCTTATGATTTCCCGCGATTTCTTCGAAGGTTGAAGAGCCTACTATTAGGCGCCGTAGCCTAGTGGTTAAGGCGATAGACTAGAAATCTTTTGGGATATTCCCGCGCAGGTTCGAATCCTGCCGACGACGTATACTTTTTTGCGACGCGTTTTATTTATTTTCTAACGTAATTTGATTTAATATGGCATATAAGCTATATTTATTGTTAAATATGTTGCAATTTTTATGCACATTCTTCAATTATTAAAATTAAAACAACGTTATGGCGAAATTGGGTGATTTACTGTTGAAAATACGAACCATGCATGTTGCTTTTTATTGTTATTTCAAAAAGTAAACGGTAAATCTGTCTATTTCTTTGTATTTTTGCTGTATATAGTGTTTCTATAAAAACTAAGTTTAAAATATGACTTAAATGATACTATTTTGAATTTTATGACACTTTGTTTTTAACCGACCCAATTTTTACTTGGCTGAAATCACTTACATTTCATGGCGCTCTTCCATAGATAAAAATTTGTAAAAAATAAATGTCTGTAAAAGAATACTTATTTCATCTTGTTTAAACTTTAAACACCTTTACAGCATCTGTACACACCCACTGCATGCCCATATTTGGAAATTTGAATGAATTATGGAACTTTTATATACCCCAGGGGTGAAAATAAATTGGACAAAAGCCGAGCGTGGGGGTGGTTTTGAAAAAAAAATCGGTATATTTTTTTAAAAAGCATGGAAAGCCTACCTACAAATTTGCATATAGTTCAGTGAAATGATGCTGATTAAAAAAAATAATTAATTACATTATATTTTGATATGTGCCCATTAGAGGTGCGCTACCTTAACACTTTTCGAGTTATGGACCGGACAAAAATAAAGCATGAAAAAAAATGGTAATACTGCATACAAATGTACAAGAATTCTGGTCCTTGTGCATTAAAATATAGATATCTACACATAACATTTAAAAGATGGCGCCTATACTTTTCAAGACATGGGCTAGACAAAAATTGGCATGGACACAGTGCAATAACTTACCAACTTTATTAGGGCAAGAGTACACAAACTTGTGATTTTTGTACACTGCACATTCCTCTCAACAGATCCCTTTCAATGACTGTAAACAATTTACATTTAAATGCTAGCAATTGTTTTCTGCCTGTTAATCCAAATGTGTAATTCATCTGCATCAATACATTTTATTGGATCTTTGAATGAACTATAACTTTTCCAAGCCAAATCTTTCACAGGACCCTGCTGCCTAAGGAATTTTACCATGTGAACAATATCATTTGTTTTGTCAACTACTGGCCTTTCCCTCCTAGATCTGACTGTTTTGGAAGTACGAACCAATTGTTCACGGATAGCATCTACCACCTGAGTAGTCATACAAATGTTTTTGGCTGATTGATATGATTTATTAGCACCCTGAGTTGCAAGTTCCCGTTTTATGTTATTTACCTGCAACTCTACGCAGTTGTCATTTGGAATGTTGTTATAAATACCCCCCTTAAAATTCACAGTCATGTTCCAAAGGTACTCAAAACTGTCTTCAACTCCCAGTATAGAAATAACATAGGAAATCATTCGCCATAACCATAATTTGTATTTTGTATGCTTTACAGAACTATCAAACAGCCATTCAAAATATGCATTTCTTAGTATTCGCTCACCATCTCCCATCTTGTAAGAGTCCATGGTGTCTCTAAAAAGCAATGACATGAACAGAAAATGTTGAACTGCATTTGTAGCTTTAACATCTGTGCTGACAGTGTGCAATGTCCAGTGATGTTTCTTAATAAGATGTTTTTTAAACCAGGAAACCTGTTTACATTTGTATGTTCTGTTGCAAAGTGGGCACTTGTATATATCTTCCTGCTTCATTGCTTTCAGCTGGTCATCCTCTGCATTCAGAGCCAGTAAATTGTCACGTAGTTCATTTACTGATGACAGTTCATTTAATTTTAAATTGTCAATTATCCTTAATGAAATTTCATTTAACCACCTCACTTTTTGTTCGGGGCTCATCAGATGGAGTAACTGTGGAGATGAGGGATCAGAAGTCACATCTTCCATGTCCATGACATCAAGGAATGCCCCATCTTAGTAGGCGTCTAGGACATCATCAATGAACAACTGATGTGGCCTATGCATAAAACAGAAAAAAAATATGAAAATAAATAAGAAATTCTAATTCATATTAGCTACGTGAAAAGGATATATATCTTGTAATTTATTGTTTAACCCTTTCTTTCATTAGAAGCAAAGTGAAAATGGCTATGTGCAAACAGCATAAAACCAGAACAGCCTGCGAGTAACTCGCAGTCTGTTTAGGTTTTATGCTGTTTGCTGCTCATCAGTATCTAAGGGTTGTAAATGAAGCCTTAAAAACTTGAACCTAGTAAGAAAGGTCTTCAATTAAATGTAACTTTCTAAGGGACTACAAATGGGTAAAGATACGTATCTACGTGGTAAAGGGTTGACCTTTTAATCTGATACATGTTTTTTTTGTATTTTGAGAAAAAGGACTTTCAACGAAACAGTTCACCTTTGCTGACGTAAACGAGGTTAAAGACAATGAATAGCTTGGAAAATTGGAGCTTAAATATAGTTGTATTTCAAAATAGCCAATTGACCAAATTTTTTTTACTAAAGGTCATCGGGTGGAAACACAACAGGAACACATTTGTGGTTGGTTTTTAAATTTCTTTCCACATTAGTGTACATTGAATTTTTAACGGTTTATGATCGAAATAATGTGACTTTATTAAAATTCTTCTCAAAGAAGACAATAATAATTAAACACCAATGTTTTACCCCAAATTAATCAGTTTGGTTTCGTGCAAGACATTCGGAAAGTTCACTTTGATTAACCCTTTCAGTGCGGGAACCGAATTTTGAAGGCCTGTGCAAACAGTTTGGATCCAGATGAGACGCCACAGAACGTGGCGTCTCATCAGGATCCAAACTGTTTGCTATTCTGATAGTATTCTTTGAAAAAAATCGAAGAAAATGCTAATTTTTGAAATTAAGCAGACAGCATTTTAGCAGACGACAAATTTCCCAGCATGCAAAGGGTTACAATTGTCCTTTAAGTACTTTCGCAAGAAAAATGGTAACAGCTATGACAGACACAAGGCGATCACAAATATTCACCATGACCTCACTAAAATGAGTCTTTCATGAACATTTATTATTGATATTAGTTGTTGACATACCTAAATTTATGGACAACTTCCTTTGGTCCACTAACGTCCCTTCTGTTGACCCAATTCCACAACTGGTACAATGATCCGTGGTCCTTTGAACTGCTTTCTTTGTAGAACAGTTGATATATCACCTGAAACAAAAGTGTGGTCCCTTTAAAAATGAGAGAAGTAGAGCCTACTGTAGAGCATTATAACATATCAGCAGGGCTTAGGTTAACTTTGGAAATCTGGAAGTCTGAACGTACTGGCTTCTGATTTTGGAAGTTTTCCAAAGTAAAAGGAAGTTATCAGATGACATTAATGTTTTCAAAACACATTTCAATAACTATTTTTACTTCATGTTTTTCATGTATTGTATGTCAGATATATTGTTTATTTAAATCAAAATAAGTGAATGCACTTAATATTATGAAATTTCAATATAGACGTTTTGGATACTTGGAAGTTTTGAGGCTTCCTTGGCTGCAATTCATGAAACGAAAGCCCTGTATCAGTATTACTTGACGAGTTCTATGGAAATGAACACAAAAAGCCCTTATGTGAATTACCAAGTAAACATTGCTTTCTTCCATTTGGTAGGTCTGATTTTTGTTAATTCTATTCATGTAATTTTATTAGAGAAAATATCACATTCACACTTCAAGCAATGGACTATAATAAACACACACATGAAATATCTAGGATAACAAGGTGTTGTTAAAAAGCAGTTAAAAGTCAATACCGGCTTAATAACAGTATCTTAAATTTTCTTTTAAATGCGAAATAGATTTTGCATATCTGATGTTTCCAATATTCATTGTTTTTAGCAATGTGTTACTGATAATAGACAATTTATAAAATATTCTGATTTCAAAATGTTTAACACATGGAATAAGAACAATGCAGCACCTTGCTAACTATTCCTAGATTTTCCCTATAACGATACAATTTACTCACTTGGAACAAGGTAATAACTGTATCCAACTGCAAAACTATATTAAGTTGGAACTATAACAGGCAGAACTGTTAAAACTTTCAACACTTTTGTACTTGTAGAAAGTTAAATTCTCTGTGTAGTCCTTCAGGTCTGTGAATGATGCCAGCTAAACTTGCAAATTTTGACTGACAATTCTGCATAGCTTCTTGAGCTGCAAAAGCACGTTCATTCGTCAGTACATCACCTCCAAAAACTACTTTTTGCAATATGGTATCTGAACTATGAGGAACGGCGAGGTCGTGGAAATTCTGCAATATTTTTATCATGCCTTGAGATGAATTTTCACTGGCATCTAATCCATCTATTAGGTCACAGTTCAAAACAATTGACTTTTTCGATGTTATATGTGTGTACCGATGATCAATGTAACTTGGATATGACACTTTGATTGGAGATAACATTTTGATGTATTTTATTAAAGTTGTCGATATATGAAAGACAAAGTTATTTAGAATTGAATCAATTTGTTCACTTGAAGGAATCCACTCAGATGACGGAATATCTAATATCTGTTTTTGGTTCACTGTAGAAGACTTGTTTAAATCATCATGATAAGTAATTCTTTTTTGTTTGACCATGGTCAAAAACCAATGTAAACTTTGTCTTTGCTTTTTCATTGTCATCCGTGTTGGAGCAATGCAGACATCCAAATTATCGCCAATTATCTTAAAAGGTTTTGGAATAAATGTGTTCACATCATTGTCTCTATCAATGATCACATTTGAATCCCGTTCATTATGAATAATGTCTCCATCAATGTTCATGTTTGATTGACAATCACCCACTATAACATTTTCGTGTTCAGAAATTTTTGCACTGACATATTACTTTCTGACAACAGAATTTAAATTGTCTTCGTGCTGTTTGACAAGACTTTTCCTCTTGTTGTGGACACTGGTGTATGACACAGACAATCCTATGTCATGCAGTATGTTGAGACCCTGAAATGAGAAAAAATCAATTAAAAGTACTCTGTTAAAGGGCAAATATTAAAGCTGTTCATTGAGCACTATGTCAGATCATCATCAAACATGACTAAGATCTAAGAACAGAGAATAGAAAACGTTAGGCTTTTCTACTGTTCTGTAATTCATGTAAGTGTTTCAGTACTGTTGACCTCAACATTTTAATGAATGCCTATACAAGTAACTAGTGACAACTCCTGGATAAAATGTTGACATTATATGCATTGATATCAAGTTTTACACATGATCACACATTCTAAATTCTTATTTTATTTTTTGAATGTGTTACATTAAGCACAGATTTTAAATATAAATCTTTTTTTTTTCATAATTCAATTCATTTTAACTTCTGTAAGCATCTTATCATAGTGATTTTTAATGCAAAAAAATAAACCTAGACGCAGGCACGAGTAATATAGACTTAAAATATACCAATTTGTCTTAGTAATGAGTTTCAAATGCATACTTCTTTATTAAGTCCACATCTATCCAATGTAAGTCCAATGATGTACTGAAGCAGGTTCAACTGCTGACATCTTCCATACAGAATGACACTTGCACCTACGATGACATATGGCAAGCGATTATTCAGGTTGTCTCCAATGCTTGACTTTAATATCGACATTAGAGTCAGTATTTTCTGCTGAAGTATTTCAGCTTGAGATCCCCAATCGAATGTTAGCAGATCTAGAATACTGACAACTTTTAAAGCAGTCTCTCTTCTATTAGGCAGCTGGGAAACTTCAAATTCAATGTCTTTGGATAGTGTTTGTATCATAGCATTTTTAAATTTTTGGTCCTTCACTAAATGTTTTATAACAGTTTTTTCACTTTTATTGTTTAGAATTGCTTTCAAAGCTGTCTGTTGAACTATGTCCTTAATTATTCTTGATCGCTCCTTTCCTTTGTATTTCACATCCACCTGAAAGGATACAACAATTTTTTAGGTACACAATTAAAAGCACTACAAAAACATCCAATATTGTAGGCCAGAATGCAGCAATATTTTTTTCATTTTTGGGAAAGTACCCGGTTGGGAATCTTTGTGCAAAGTTTCTGTAAAGTGCTAATTTTCACATGTTAATCTAAATATAAGGAAAGAAAATATCCTAATATAATGTAAAAGTTGTTAAAAAAAGCTTTTGTTAATTTGTATAACATGATAGAATATTAAAGTTATTGTGAAATCAACCAAGATTTTACACTTGTGAATGTTGTATTCCATATTCAAGAACATTTTAACTAGCATTGCATATATCAATAAATAATCTTAATAGCATATTTTGGGAATTTTTCAGTTGGAAATTTGACAAAATTTTCATTCTTAGTGATCTGGATATGGGTACCTAATAAAGAAGGAAA
Organism: Dreissena polymorpha; assembly: GCF_020536995.1. Classification (NCBI taxonomy): domain Eukaryota; kingdom Metazoa; phylum Mollusca; class Bivalvia; order Myida; family Dreissenidae; genus Dreissena; species Dreissena polymorpha. Next base: position 86,400,804 of record NC_068361.1, on the reverse strand, counting down.
AAAATACTGCCAAAATGTGTCAAGCACTGTTAAACTTTGATAAAGCTGGTTGGTTATTTATAACTGGTACATAATAGATTGAATTAAACCCTAATACCATTTTATTTAATAAATGTTGACGTTTTAATGTCATAATTGATGTGATGTTATTCCCATGATATTTTAATGTAGTAATATATTGTAATATGCCTGGTGAGCATTGTAAATGCCTTAGATTTCCAATACAAGTTTGAAATTCTACTAACATATTAATAATCTGTACACCACATTATATATTATTATATTTCATCTGCAATCCGTAATCTTACATGTACCCCGGGTACTCTTAAGTATACTAACATGTACCCCGGGTACAGAAAATATACTAAAACGTAACTGGGGAATTTTAACCATAAATCAGTCGTTGTAGGCTATATTTTTTTTTATTAAATGGCCTCTATGTCATGGAAAAATCAGTTTTTTTACATAGAAGTTTGTTTAAGATAAACAATATTGTTTAACTTTAATCGGTAGTGCTTTTAACGACATCAGATTTTGGTTGTGAATACACCTCTGGTACAGAAAAATATCAACCGGGTACGTTTAAGTATATTTAACGTACTCGGGGTACATGTTAGTATACTTTAGAGTACCCTGGGTACACGTAAGTAGTACCCTAGTCAATATAAATTGCCGCCTTAAGAGTCTTTTGATGATTTTATTCTGAACACGAATTATTTCAGCTAGTAGTACCCGAGCCGACAATGACCATTCGAGCCTTAATCTGACATTCAAATAAACACACAAAAAGAAAAATATTGTGCACAAACCTTTACATGAAAGTCACACTGCGTGTGTACTGTTTGTGTGCTTTGATCGGCAACTTGTTAAGGGCAGGTTATCCCAGGAGAAGAAGATGGTTGTTTTGAAGGTGTGAAGAACAATGGCCTTTTACTTTTGGGTGTTGCGCCAGTTGGGGTTCTTGGCAATGGTCTCTTTTTATTTGTACTGCAACCTGTTCATCAATATACATATGCACTTTGAGAACACAAATAATAAGTCAGAGTCCTATTACGCTAAAAATTATAACATGCAAACTGTAGGTGGATGGTCCACGGCCGTCCACAAGCTCAAATGACCATATATGGTGAAAAAGGCGGGACCAAACCAAATAAGCTTGCAATGCGCATGCCCGAGCATAACCGCTTGTTAGCCATTTTGAATTGTTTGCTTGAAAAGAATGTGCTACATTTATTGGATATTTTAATATGATGAATATTCTAGGTAGAGACTTTGGATAGTATTATCATTATTACGTCAAAAAAACTCAACAATTGTATTGACTTGTTGACACAAAGAAAAAGCTATTTCGAGGTTGTTATGACCATTGAATCGCTAAGTTTGAGTAAGATAGTAGTTGCAATAATCCAACTCCCAGTTATTGACCCTCCGGGTCCTGGGAGTTGCAACTGGTTTCGCGATTTACCATAGCAAAATCAGGGTGGCAGACGTTTCTCCCCCAAGACGTTTCCTCCCCAGACGTTTCCTCCCAAGACGTTTCACCCCCAAAACGGGGGTGAAACGTCTGCATAATATGTAAATGTATATTAGCAACAGTTATTTGTAATAAAGTGAAAATAAAGTATTAGTATTTTAATTGAGTGCATTTTATGTGTAAAAAAATGATGTTAGTTGAGTCCTGACTAATTGAAATATTAATTAATGATTTTATATGGTTGTTTAGGGAAGCCTCTAACAAATTTAATACTTGATTTTATAAGTGCCTTAAATTGTTCTTGCATTAATTAAGCTCATTGAAAAATTGAGTAAAATCAAAGCTTTGATGTTCTTTGATGGTCATTTTAAATGGAAAAGTATGTTACAAATTAAAATAATTATAACTATTGTATTAATCAATTGAGTAAAAGCACACCTTTGATGTTCTTTGATGGTCATTGATGGTCATTGTAAGTGGAATGGTATGCTACAAATTAAACAATTATAACTATTGTATAAATCAATTGAGTAAACAAACACCTTTTTTTTGATGATCATTTTAAGTGGAATGGTATGTTACAAAGTAAAGAATTACTATTATTGAATTAATGAATTCATGTTGCTACAAACAAATCTATAATTTAAGTTTAATAAGATATTTTCCATTACTTGTTCATTCACAGTGATTGATTTTTTTTCATTTAAAGTTAATTAATAAAAAATCCAGTTTTAAAGTAAAATCAATTTAAATAATGCTATTATAATCAGAAAATTTAAATACGGAAAAATGTTTATTATTTTAATAAAACATCTTTGTGCTTCTCGTGAAAATTTAACAAAATGTCACTTACGCTACTTTTTACATTCAGAAAATGACATGCGTTTGTTATGTCAATTTCGAAAATTGGATAAAAACATTATTTTTACCAAAAAGGTTGACTTAATATTTTATCAGTTGATGTATGTCACCTTAATAAACACAAAATTGGAAAAAAGTAAAAATGTATAAAATGTATAAAAATGTCAGTTACATGACTTATTACATTCAGTAGGCGATATGTTTTAATTATAATTTGTAAAATTAGATAAATACAACATATAAAACTGCATATTATGCACTTTTGATAAAACACAATTTATTCCCAAATTGATGTTTTATTCCCAATTCACATAATGCAGTGTTATAATGAAAATAAGCCATAAGTTATGATTTTTTAGAATGAATAATAACTATAACATATTTTTATTTTTATTTTGAGTAAATAAAGTTGTTATATGACATTAAAATTATAATTTATTACAGCCAATATTGAATTGTAGTTCTCAAAAATAATTTTGATAAATAACTATCAGTGTGTCATAGATCTTTATTAATACCATTTACCTTCCAATTTAAAAATTAATTTAATTTGAAGCCAAAAAAATGTGACAGCATTTTCATCATTTGGCTAATATTAAATAACAACCACACCTACCATTATACAAGATATTAGGCACTTAGGGTGCAATAAACAAGCATTGATTAGATTAGCAAGTGTAGTACAACAGATAACAGCTAGATTATGGGTGCAATATACAGGCCCTTTAATCAGCATTGATGAGATTAGGTGACAGGGGGATAAGATGAGATTAGCACATTATTATGCAAAAAAAAAGTTTTTAAATAGTTTATCACTGTATTAAATATTATTAATGAATAGATTTGATTTGACTTAATTGATAGTTTTATATATGGAACAGAACAGAACAGATAGTTTATTCATATAACTTGAACATTTACAGTTCATAGTTACATATACAAAACTGACAATATAATAAGCAATAAGCACATGCATAGTAATGCGAAAGTGACCAAACTAGTACATTAAAAGGTGTTATATATAATATACAATTAGTTTGTTTAACAGTATACAATTTATGAAATATTTTATTATTCGTACATAGCGATTTATATATAATGGGTATCGCCCTAGTTCCCCGTATACAGCTGAATTAGCGATACTCATTTTGACACCCAGTATTCGTTTCAAAAATCTTCTGTGAACTCTTCGCAATTAAAGAAATCCGACAACGTCCCCATATGTCTTACACATAATTTCACTTCATCATACATAGACCGAATAATTTTTAACAATCTACCGTTTATTTCGCTCTTAATAAGCTTGTACCATAGTCCGTTTCAATATATTGAATCATAACATTTCATAAGGTCGATATAGCAACAGTATAGTTTCTTTTTAGAACTAAATGTTTATCTATAAAAGCCTTTAGTAGGAAAATAGCATCCACAGTGCTATAATTTTGAATCCAAACTATGGTAGTCATAGATGCATCTGTTGTATTTCACAGTGACATCCAGTCATTTTATTATATACATACATATAAATGCATGAAAAAATATAATTGTTGACAATTATATAGTTTATTTATTTATCATATTTAACTGTTACAATGAAAACAGTTTTGAAATTAATATAAATGTGATTTAAGTTCATTTAACCATTTAATCAATTCACCAATTGACCCTATTTGATTGGATTAATTGGATTAAAAACAACAAACAACTACAGTTCCTCAACACTTATGATTTACATGCATTCCATTCACAGTTAAACCAAACAAATAATCAAACAAGCTGCTTCATAAATAAAGTTAATTGAAAACTTCATAAACAAAATAATTATTTTGATAATAAATCAAGAATAAACTTCAACCAAACAATCATACATTTATTGGGGGGGAAACGTCTGCACTTAAACCAAAGTGGGGGAGAAACGTCTGGGGAGGAAACGTCTTGGGGGAGAAACGTCTAGGGGAGGAAACGTCTTGGGGGTGAAACGTCCGGAAATCGCAAAATCACCGCCTGAAATCCGAGCGGTCATTTATTGGTAAAATTAGCAACATAAACTATTTTCTGGCATGAATAAACACAAATAGATCGTCAATATATCTATAATGAGCAAATTAAGATATCTTACATGATATGGTGTGCTCGCAGAAGAAAGATTTTAAACAAAGTTTCAAACACGTCAATCGTAAATGTAAATGTCAACTTGTTTGCATATGGAACAGTTTTTATTAACCAAAAGAAAAATTAAAGGAACGCACGCGGTGTGTTTACAACAACATGTACCAATAAACGGTTTACCTGTGCTTTTCTCCGAACATACAATTTATGTTTTTAAGAAAGGTTATTTTCAAATATTAAATATTTGTTTTAAATGGACAGAAATTTTATATATAATTTGTTCAAATTTTACTTAATACTTATGTTAATTGTATATGAATAGCGGTCAGATCTGCCGTAAGGGAATTATAATACAACATCTACAGCAGCAACATGTATTAGCTCTAAAGCATACAATTGCTTTAAGCCATATACAAAATAGAAAATAACAAAGTGTAATGCATGGATTATAAGAATTGTGATTTCCCCAGGCGATTTTAGCCCAGCGGTCTAAAATGCGAGCTTGAAATTCTCACAAGCGCTTGCTGTCTGCTTTCGGCCAATGTTCAATCAAAACATGCACGCTCTTATCAGCGGTTTGTGCATAAGGGGCTTAGATAACATGTATGAGCGATTTACGGGTCGTTCATGGGGATCATTATGGTGTTTGTCCCTAATAATGGCCGATAAGGATCTATTATTACCGGTACATGTGGAGTAAGAGCAATTAAAGATATGCTCAAATTGTTTGTTTGTTCTATTTTAATAGTTTAAACCTATTTATTGTAGCTCGATTGCATCGAAAGCCGTAGGCTTATATAAACGCTCTTGAGTCCGTTTCCTGGGACTAGAACCAGTACTTGGTGTCTTTTGGGGGAGATCGAAGGAACGCTCACAGTGGGGTTTTAACCCGTGACTTCCCGATCTCTAGGTGTACACCTTATCCACTACGCCACAGTGATCTTTTAAATATTTTATTTTTTTACGACTATTGCAGAAAATAAAAAGTATAAAAAACTTGCTTCAAAAACAAACCGTAACTGATGTGTGTTGCGGTTGTGCGTAATTTAAGTTATAAATACAATTAATTGGAATCAAACGTCTTATTTTATTGCTCTCGACCATTTACAGTAACATTACTACTCAAAATCATAGAACATTTCATACAAATGTTCGTAAAATAAACTTAACCAATTAAAAATCAGTGTTCTTTATGGCATTTGCCGAAAGTTCAACGCCAGATGTGGACTGGTAAAATAAATGTTTGTAGATACAAAATGCTCGTTTTCATTATTGTTTTGCATATCTATTCATACGACACATGTACACTAAAATGGTGTTCAAGTGTCGTATGAATAGATATATTCGCGGGAATTAATTGTGGCCACAAATAAATAAACACGAGCATTTTGTATCAGTTCTACAAAAATCTATGTAATCATATCACATCTAGCGTTGAAATTTTGGATATTGCTTTAAGGAACACTGATTGTTAAGGTGTTAACTTTATTTTACGAAAAACTTAACGAAATTTTCGTTGATTTTGAGCTTTATAGAGACTTTAAAATGTGTTCAAATTATTTTCTTAACGCCGACTATAGCTTAACAGTACCAATATTTAATATATTCAGATCCAATAGATATATAGTTTCTTTCATATTAACGAAATTCGCTATATACCTGCAACACATTTTTCTTTAGTCTTTGTGCATGACAGAATACAATCTAATAAACGACCAGTAGTTGGAAGCAAGATTTTCCATGGGTCACAGAAAGTTTTTCAATATTATTTTTGCTTTCTGTTTATTTTGGTTGTTATTTAATATTATAATATATGACTTAAATGAAATGAACTGAGGACAAATACATAAATATTAAAAGAAATGTTGTGATTTGGTAGCTCCAAAGTAGTGTGGATTTTGATTTATAACATTTAGAAAGTATATAAAGAATTCAACACCAACCGCCTGTCGCAGTGCCTGACCAAATTCCTGGGGAAATGCCAGTATATAAATATTATTCGCTTGTTATTCTTGTTTGTTTATCATAACATTTTAATTGCACAGCAACTGGAACAACGCTGACAAAGATCACACTCACATACAGAACAATTCTTTAAAACGCAACCTTTCCTAAGGCATAACACACTTTCACCCATCTCTTTAGTCAACAAAGTCTTTACTACAGACAGCCTTAAGCACTCAACACTCTTAAACGTCTCTCTCAGTCAACTGTCTCCCACTAACGAACGACCATACGGATAGACAACGGCAAGGGACGGGTTCTATATGCTTTTATTTTAATATGTATTTCAATATTTACACACATTATCAAAGCTTTACAATATGTACACTAGGAGACATACATCTATACACTGTTATTTTAATATTTATTTCATTATCACACACAGTATCAAGCTATACAATATGTACATAAGTAGACATACATCTATATACGTTTATACTAATATTTATTTTATTCCGTTAATTAACTAAGTACTAAATAGTATAGCATGAAAAAATAAAATATTTATTAAGTATTCCATACTACAGCCTTATCTCTAGGCAACCCCTTTCAGTAAAAGCTTTATCTACCCCTCGATAATCAGTACCCTCATCAGCTCTGAAATGGCCTATTGCCTTATCAAAGACATTCGCACGTGTTAACCCCTTTGTCAATGCACCGCAGAGTACATAACAGGGCGGTAGACTTGCTAAGCATGTAAGAACACCCGACACTACATCCAGATTTTTTCCGGATTTTCAGTTCAATTAGCATACAGCGCAATAACTGTTTATACAATGCCGTATCTAAAAGCACGGACTCTGCCACTAATCCGATCGCAGCGAGAATACAGTAATAAGAATGTGTCATAATTCAAACTACACTGTTATGCGGCGCAATACAATTTCAACTGCTACCACAAGACATCGTCAGATACTACAGTTAAAACAATTTGTGCAGTGTAACCTTTTCTTTTGCTTTGTTCAAATCGACAATTCACAACTTCCGCCATGAACGATTTGTTATCAAGTTTATGTTTTGAGCATTTCTCAACAAAATACACGCACATTGATGTCGATTGCAACAGGTATTGTGTTTGTAGCAATGTATTAGGTTGATTTAACTCGATTTTATGTACATATGTGAGACATTATTTTTTTACATTGAATTTAATTTGAACAAGAAGAATTATGAGCTGTACGTATGTACTCCTAAAAGCTCAGAGCATTCAAGAAGAACTAAGTAAGATAGGTCAAAGTTTATTGATCATGACTTTCATATTGATAATGTATATCTAGGCTTTAGTAAAGGAATCTTTGAGTAATATTAAAAAATCTTTCGCAATCTATAGCTTAATCATGTCTTGTTGTTATATTATAAACTTTTGTGCGTGAGCCATTTGAATATGCCCATGCCGTTTGCATTACTTTTTTAGTTGTTTCCCCTGGAAAATACTCTTCTTGCAAGCCTTCACCAATCGATAACATATTGCCGATTGTTGACTTGTTGTTGTTTTTTGGGTAAAGCTGCATGCTATTGTTAGATAATGTTTAATGTATCATTTACATTTGATTCTGTTTAAACCATAGTTAATCGATGTTTTGGCGAATTTCGTACATGCTTAACTTTCCTGATTTCCGACGTAATTTACTTTCGGATACATGCTCCTCTTGTGTTTTTTTTGCAATGTTTTCTTATGTATGCAACTTAAAAATAGCCCATGCTAAAATGTGTTATTGAGCAAGTGACTACAAATTAACAAAAAGTAATTATGATCTCATATATCAGTTAGAATTTTACAGCCATTCATTATATTAAATACACCGGTCTAGGCAATAAATTCATATATTTGCTGGTTTTAATTTAAATTCATGTAATTTTTTAATAGAATGGAAATAAACCTGTAATTTTGTCTTTCATTATGGTGTGTAAAATCACATTTAATGGAATCCAACCTTCTCTATTTCAAATACAGTAGGCGCCGTGACCTGGACGCAGATTCTAAGCAAGATGGGCCAAAAATGGGGGTAGCTTAAGAGACTTGCCCATAACAGACACGCCTGGAGGAATCTGGTTGGCGGCCTATGTCCCAGATGGGACAACAGGCGAAGAAAAGATGAACCTACTTGATTTGATAAACATTTTTGTAAGTCATTAAAGAATCAAGCAAACATTTTGTTTCCAATAAGCAATCATGTATATATCTGAAATACAAATAAAATGTTTAAGGTTCCTTGATCCTCATCTTGGTATTTAAGGGACCTTTTAACAGATTTTGGCTTTTATTGAAGTTTGTCATTAAATGCATTATATTTATAAATGTAAACATTAAATCTAAAAAGCTCAAGTAAAAAAGAAGAAAAAAAAGTAATCCTCATCTGGGCTCGAACCACTGACCTCTTGAGTAAAAGTATAACGCTCAGACCACTCGGCCATCCGTGCTCATACAATATTCTAGGTTGGCGCTAAGGAAAAAAACTTAGTCGCCAAATCTAGGGGTGTCTGCCCCCCCCCTTCCCGAAAATGTTTTGATCCTAGATTGTCTGTGGTGCGTTTTGGGGTTATTTCCTGAGCAAAATTAAGACTTTTTCTTTCTGAAATTTCCCTTTTTTGCTTGAAAATTTTTCTTTGGTGGTGAGCCACTTACTGACACTTTGCAGCCAATTTATTTGTTTAAAAAGACACCGGTGGCGTAGTGATAATGATACATTAACACCGTTAAACAGTTTTCGGTACATGTGGTATTTAGGTTTGAAGCCACTAAAACAGCCCGCCCGTCTCGGTAGTAATTATACGACATTTTATGAAATCCAAACATTACTTTTGTTCATTTTTTTTGTGTTTTTGAAGAAATGCGCAGGAAATTACTAAGTCAGCATGAGACGGTCATAGCATGTCATAAAACCGTGAGACTCACGACGAAATCGTGAGACTTGACAGGTATAGACGTTTCCGATTCTGCATTCATGTCTGCACTTTTTTAGATGTCCTCCAATCGCGAACCTAACATTTGGTCATTTCCTGAGTTTACATTATTCTGTCCTCTTTCTTTTCTAAACAATTGTGTTAATTTCTGTTGCTTCGACTTTCCATTTTCACTCACAGCATCCATTTTTCCCAGAATATGCAACCCACTTTGTAATCGGTCTTTCAAGTCGCATAGCGACTGTAAAGGGAAGTAACTCTTATCTACTTTTTTTAGCCAATCAAAATCGTTGTGTCTTGGGAAATTAGTTTATAGTGGCTATGCCAATGCCATAACTCCGCCCATCTGATTAAATGACAATTCCGTACTGGTCGATTCGATAACGTTGAATCATAACATCTATAGAATAGGTCATTACACAGCACGCTTTAGAGATTCAGTCATCACGTAAATCCCCAAGTAACCCAAATGTTCAAAAAGTCTGGTCGCAGTGTAAAGCGTGACCAATTATGACATTAGCCATGTGGATTATCGACCTAGGCGGTCGTCATTATCCCCTGGGGCCTTTCCGGTAAGGGTGTTATCTGTGTAATCTTAGCGATGTTTCTGGCGATTTTTACGGCCTGAAAACAGGCATTTAGACTGTGCATTTGTAAAGCATAGGGTCTATTTTTTTCCAATCGCCAATTTCATAAAAATCTGATTTTTAATCGCCAGCTAAGAATTGTAATCGCCAATGGCGATTTCGGCGATCGGTAACGCTAACGTAGCAATATTTAATACTTTCTATAATCTCGTAGTGTCACAAATTAAACTACAACAACAGTACTCCAAATTATTCAATTGTTTCGCTTTGCAACGCTTTATCATTTTCAGGTTGTTAATGTTAAGTATTACTGTTTTCTCACAAATATCAACTGCAACAAACATGTGCGAGTCTGAAACATTTTTTTTATTTTGTCAATTTACCAAAACATGCAAAGGCCCCTTTAAATACATGAAGCTATGTTTACAGTTGTCCATAACCACATATTGAAAAAGAATGTGCAAGCTCTATGTATTGGCACAAACAAGTTCAGCGATTTTCCTCCTTCTTTATAAAGTACCGGTAAACGGCACTTTCCCAATTACGAAAAAAATACATATTTCCCAATTGATGTCCTTAAATTCCCAATTAAAGGTAAACAAAAAAAAAAATTTTTTTTTTATTTTTTTTTTAAGCAACATTTAGTTAGTTTCCCTTTGCAGCTCTATAGCTTGAACCTAGGTTTATATAATATTGACAGCTTGAAAACACTTGGTTATCAATTTTAAAGTATTTGGGAGCAAAAAATCAAATACACCAATTTCCCAATTTGAGGTTTTCACGACTCGATTTTTCCCAATTTTGAGGTTTTCACGACTCGATTTTTCCCAATTGGACCGGTACGGGTACTTTTCCCACTTGGACAAGGAAAATCGCTGAAGTTAACAACGCCAATTGGACAGCCATCTTTGATAGTTACGTTAACAAAAAACAATGTGCTGAATCTGTTGGATTATTACTCCGGGCGAATGGTTCACGGCAAGCAATATAATGTTAGGTATACCTTCTATAATAAGGTGTGCGTACTTTAATCACATTAACATTTGAAATACTATGGAAGTACAAAAATGTCACAGGGCTCCCTCTGGCTCAACATTTTCTGTAGCCAAATTTACCTTTTTATGTCTTAATTCTTATTATTTTGGATATTTTATGGGTGATAATGCAGAAAACCTTGCAGCCAAATGATTTTTTTTGTAGCCAAATTTCCTTATTAGTAGCCATTGGCTAATTTGGCGAATGGCAGAGTAAGCCCTGCGTCAGAATGATAACAAACAGGTTTGTAATGGACATCATCTTGCAATTGCTATTTGTGTGAGTTGGATGGTAAAAAAATTCTGAATTTGTTATATGCAGGACATTTAGTAACTTAGCAACCCATGCATGTTGCAAGGGTGTCAATTGTCCGGATTATTTGGAAATCCCAATTTGAGTTCAGGATTGATTTTTAGATCAGTGTAAATCCAATGGTTTATTTTAAGGGGGTGAGAACAAATATTGTAATAGCTTCCTGGGCATGCTGGAAAAGTGCGCTTGGTATTGATTTTTCCAGGTCTTTTTATTATGCCCCCCTTTGAAGAAGAGGGGGTATATTGCTTTGCACATGTCGGTCGGTCGGTCTGTCGGTCGGTCTGTCGGTCGGTCCGTCCATCAGGTGGTTTCCGGAGGATAACTCAAGAACGCTTGGGCCTAGGATCATGAAACTTCATAGGTTCATTGATCATGACTCGCAGATAACCCCTATTGATTTTGAGGTCACTAGGTCAAAGGTCAAGGTCACGGTGACCCAAAATAGTAAAATGGTTTCCGGATGATAACTCAAGGACGCTTAGGCCTAGGATCATGAAACTTGATAGGTAGATTGATCATGACTCGCAGATGAACCCTATCGATTTTAAGGTCACTAGGTCAAAGGTCAAGGTCACAGTGACCCGAAATAGTAAAATGGTTTCCGGATGATAACTCAAGAACGCTTATGCCTAGGATCAGGTCACTAGTTATTGTCTGATTGGTAAGCCGCTGACACAGACATGAAACGTAACTGACCAAACCTCTTGGCTACTTTCCGAAAATCTTACATACTACGAAATGTTGCCTATGTCCCCCATCTTTAAATTTCCATTTTCTGCTGACAAACTAAATGCATATATTATTTCATTTTGCAAAGGACGTATCTGGATATATTTTTGGAAAGTTGTTTTCGGATATGGTATGGTTAGTTGATTAACATTTATTATCAATGTTTTTTATAACATTTATATAAAATGGCAAATACACATTGAGTGTTACTGGTGGTCTGGCTAATATTATTTTGCATTTTACTCACCAGAAATAGCAACTAAAAGACTATAAAAAGAACAATAAACTATGGCTCGGGGGCTCTACCTGTACGGGACCAACGGCCTCAGACTCCCGACTTTATTATTCAGATTTCAAATTTGGGACATTTGACACCCATGATGTTGTGTCATGTAACAACCGTCTATATATAAAAATTTATTTTATTTATAGGATATGTAGAAGATTTGGTGATGCAATCATTGGATTTCATTTTGTTGTTTGTCGACCTACTTTTAGTTTTTAGTGCTCAGCATAACTATGGCTGTCAAAACACAATCGTATTAAGATGTACAAAATTAATAGTGCTTCAAATTATACAAGACTTTCTTTTTGTTTTAGATGTTTTTCAGTTTCACCTGAAGACGTTTCCCACCAACCATCCTGTCTTGAAAGAAATTACTTTTGAACCCGATTTTCTGGTAATACTGCTTTTTTAAAATACAGTTAATATTAATGAATTATGAACATTTCATAAGGATCTCAAGGGTCACAACAGGTATATATATATAATATATATATCAAGATTTTCCATAGGCAGTTAGAGCACAGCCGGCTGGCATAGGCTGGACAAGTTAACAAAAAAAAATTAATATCTCATGTGTACAAAAATACTTTGCATTGCAGAGAACATTAAGATCATTTTATTTCTGTGAAAATGGTCAAAGTTGGTTTTACAAAATTATATCCTGAATGCTTTTAGGGCCTTAAATGATATATGGAAACAAGCATATTTAATAATGAAAAGGAATTGTTGAGTTTTTGTTACTCTTATTAAAGATTTACATAAAGACCGTTTTTAGCTCACCTGAGCACAATGTGCTCATGGTGAGCTTTTGTGATCGTCTTTTGTCCGTCATGCGTTGTGCGGCGTCAACATTTGCATTGTTTACACTCTAGAGGCCACATTTATTTCCAATCTTCGTGAAGTTTGGTCGGAAGATTGATCTCAATGATTTCTTGGATGAGTTCGAAAATGGTTACCGTAAAACGCTGTGTATAAAGCGCATTTATGTATAGCGCGCATCAACTTTTTGAAAAAATATCGGGAAGGCAAAATTTCCGTACCATAGATTCACTGAAAATTGTTTAATTTATATTGCCAATCTCATGTGTTATTTTATTTTTCAATAATTAATTATCTTAAAGACGATAACGATAAAGATACAACTTGTTTGTGTGTGTTTTTTTAAATTATAATATTACGTGTAAATGTTTCGATTTAAATGAATTATGCATGAAATGGACAAACTCGAGGATACCATTGAGGTTTTCATCATAAGTCTCCAAAGTAACTGTCCACGATTTTATCATGGAGGAGTACACATTGCGGACCAATTAGTGTGCTTAGTATAACTAAGACACTGAAATTTTTTATTGGTATTGGCACGGGGTTTTTCACACATGGCTTATTCACAACCGCGCATTTTATTTACATTTCCCATCTCACGCTTTCTTTCGAGCGTCTATAATTGACAGGAGACTTTGACAACTCAAACTTCTCAACACCATTACTGACATTACCAGCGTTAAACAAACAATGGAGGTTTGAAGTCGTTTGCCGGTTTGCATGTTTTGATAATAGCCCAGCTACACAAAATTTGACAGGTGACGCAAATTGCTCGATAATCACAACCCCAATCTTGACAAGACGTATGAAAACGTGTAAACAAACACAACATCAATTTTATGAACACTTTTGAAAAGCAAGAAAAATAATAATAAATGTATCGGGAAAGGCCTTGCCGGCATACTATTGAAAATTGACAAGTGCCCCTTAATAAGTTGTGTAACCCTAGTACAGTTGGGTATAATATTTTTGGAAAAAACAATAAAGTTTAAATAAAAAGATCTTTGTTTTTCATTTTCTTCTTCAAAATTATTTGATTTCAATGCTCTGTATGTACCTGAAAAAGATAGAAAATATTAATGTTAACTTTATAATGTTTGTCCATCTTATTCAGATTGTAAATATAACACAATTATTAACATAGTTACAGTTAAAACACCGGGGAACAGAATGATGTGAATTACTGCAATTGGGTAACTGACAGTGAAAAAATGTCTTGGCATGGCTGTAGTTGTGCATAACACGCATCAAGTTATTAAAATTAAATTTGGGGGTAAAAATGTGCGCCTTAAACACAACCTTTTACGGTACGTTTGCTTGAAAAACATGGCTGCCAAGGGGCGGGGCATTTATCCTTAAATGGCTATAGTAAAATATAGTAACACTCTAGAGGCCACATTCATTGTCTGATCTTCATGAAACATGGTCAGAAGATTCATCCCAATAATATCTTTGACGAGCTTAAAAATGGTGCCGGTTGGTTGAAAAACATGGCATTTAGGAGTTGGGGCATTTTCCTTATATGGCTATAGTTAAACCTTGTTAACACTCTAGAGGCCACATTTATTGTCTGATTTTCATGAAACTTGGTCAGAAAATTTGTCACAATGATATCTTGGATTAGTTCGAAAATGGTTTTGGTTGCTTTAAAAACATGGCCTCCAGGGGGCGGGGCATTTTTCCTTATATGGTTATATACAGTCAAAACTGACCTAACGGCCACCTGAATTTACCGGTCACCTGCAGACAACGGTCAGTCTGGAATCCCCCTGACAAAAAACACTATATTACACTTGAATTTAATGGCCACCTGACCATAACGGCCAACGGCCACTATAATCCATTTCGAAATTCATGTTTGACCTGAAATCAACGGTCACGCGTCAGTCGTCTCGAGTCGCGAAAATTAAAATCACAGCACATTATTTGTCCGTCTATTTTGCGTTTAAAGCGTCTGTAAGCGGTAATTGTCTATGATATTATAAAAGCGGCCCGCTGCGAGTAAACAAATTATAAGGTGTTGAGAAGGTTTCTTTTCCGGGGATAATTGTGATGGCATCTTTAAAAGAAAATATATCAGAGTTTATGACTTGTTGAAAGTAATTATCGCTAAATTAAATGACCGCTATTTCTTTGAATTAGAACGGTACAATTACACCGTACTATCGGTTTATGACACCGAATCCGCTTTTTAGACTTTACGGACGTAACGTCAACGGAACATGACAAGCTTTATTTACTGAATGAATGAGATGCATGAGTAAACAATTATACCAGCATTGATAAAGTCATTTTTTAATTTAACAATATGAAATTAAATCAATCTAAAATTATTCTCTATTATTCAATGTACACGCGTAAGTTAATGCTGTTTTTATGATTTGTTAATGCAATGAGCATTAGTTTTACACTGTATGCAAACAACTGGGTGGGGTAACGACGTAGTAATACTACCAACTGACCAACCTTCTTAAAATTGTGATCCGAATTCAACGGTCACCTGTGGACAACGGTCACTTTGATCATTTCCCTTGACTGACCGCTGAATTCAGGTTTAGTAAAACCTTGTTAACACTTTAGAAGCCACATTTATTGTCTGATCATCATGAAATTTGGTCAGAAGATTGGTCTCAATGATATCTTGGATGAGTTTGAAAATGGTTACGTTTGTTTGAAAAACATGGCTGCCAAGGGCGGGCATTTTTCCTAATATGGCTTTATATTGCTATAGTAAAATCTTGTAAACACTCTAGAAGCCACATTTATTGTCCGATCTTCATGAAACATAGTTAGAAGATTCACCCCATTATATCTTTGACGAGTTCAAAACTGATGCCGTTTGGTTGAAAAACATGGTTGCCAGGGGGCAGAGCATTTTTCCTTCTATGGCTATAGTAAAACCTTTTTAATATTCTAGAGGCAGAAGACTTTTTGAAAATGATACAGAGCTCCAGACAAGGTTTTGTGAAATTCTTAACGTACTACCAGATTTTAAAAAAGAACTCTGAAATTTTATTCTTAACGTTACTACTTAGTTTTGGAAAATAATTCTTAACTTTTCTAAATGCCCAAAAAATAAATAATAATGGTTATTTTCATGCAACAAATCAAAATAAACATACTAGCAACTTTATTTATACGAGTTCAATAGTGTCTATTCAGTATCATACAATTTTATTTTTCAAATACCTTCATATGCCCAAACTGTGCTTAGATCGCATGCCTTCGATGAATTTTTACATATTTCACAATTAAAACAGTTCTCCCCTTCAATCTGTTCAACGATTAGCCACGTGAATTGTCCCTTCCACTCGTTCAATGTTTTGTTTTGTTTAAGTTTGGACCCGTCGTATTTTTTGTTTAGCTTTTCCAACTTTGTTGGCAACTGAACATACAACATCGTATAAGATCTTTACTATAATGTCTTTCTTAACATTCAACTTCGGCTCACTTTGCAAACAATATGTTAAAAGCGTGGCTTTGCACGCTTTTCAGTTTTTTAGGACGCTCTCTGGAACCGCCATTGTTTTTTGACAGATAGACTGTACACGCCGCTTTTATTGGAAAAAATGCGCTTTGTTAAACAAACCCGATAACCATTCTATATAAGCACCGAAAAGATCTTTCATGCGCGAAAAGAACTCAATCAAAATAGATACAAACCGATGCAAAAATAATATATTCGTAACTTGATTTTTTAATTCATAATGGTACGTCAAGATTCTAAAATAAATACGTAACAGACTTGAAAATAATTCGTAATTACGAAAATACGACCCTTATCTGGAGCTCTGTGATATCTTGGATGAGTTTGAAAATTGTTCAAGTTGGTGGAAAAACATGGCCACCAAGGGGGCATGGCAATTTTCCTTATATGGCTATAGTAAAACCTTGTTAACACTCTAGTGGTCACATTTATTGTCTGATCTTCATGAAACTTGGTCAGAAGATTTGTCCCGATGATATCTTGGAATAGTTCGAAAATGGTTTTGGTTGCTATAAAAACATGGCCACCAGGGAGCGGGGCTTTTTTCCTTACATGGCTATATATATGGCTTTAGTAAAAGCTTGTTAACACTCTAGAGGCCACATTTATTGTCTGATCATCATGAAACTTGTTTAGAAGATTTGTCCAAATGATATCTTGGATGAGTTCGAAAATGGTTCCAGTTGGTGGAAAAACATAGCCGCCAAGGGGGCATGGCAATAGAAGCCACTTTTATTGTCAGATCATTATGAAACTTGGTCAGAAGATTTGTCCCAATGATATCTTAGATAAGTTCGAAAATGGTTCCAGTTGCTTGAAAAACATGGTCACCTGGGGGCTGGGCATTTTTCCTTATATGGCTTCATGAATCTTCATAAAACTTGGTCAGAATTTTTGTTTAAATGATATCTTTGATGTGTATGAAAATGGTTCTGGTCTGTTGAAAAATATGGCTGCCAGGATGTTCACTAGTCATGAAAGTTGGTGAGAATATGTGTTCTAATTACATCTTGGGCTGCACAGAAGAGGTCAGTTCCTTTGAATCTCAGCTGAGCGACTTTGGGTCTTTCAGGCCCTCTTGTTATTGTCAATACTAAGTATATCACTTAAACTGTCGCGTAATTTTATATTCAATCTAAATTTAAATTCACTCGTTATTTCTTAATATAAACAGTGCTCGATGCTCGCACATCACTTAGCTTGATCCATTCATGGTCTAATGGAATTCCCCATCCCACATTTCACTTTGTTTATGCACTTCCTTAAAATGGCAGAGGTCTGTTTTTATGAATATTTGTCATACTTTGTTTTTGAATATACACATGATAATTATACTGGATTACCGTAATTACTCTTAAGTTTTCGGACACCCTCTTTTTTAGCAAAAATAATTATGTTTGTGACTGTTAACTTTAGACATAGGGTTTTTGTCCATTATTAAAGTCTCTTAAGTTTCAGACAATGTGTTTAACCGCGCGATTCTACATACTTTGACCCTGTTTTTGCTTATCTTGTGACACTTCGATCATAGATTCTTACAGCCGGATTGAGGTAATACAACCGGTCGGATGCATGACTGAGGGCAAAAATAACATTACATTAGCATTATTGTTTAATAGCCATGTATACACCTGTAGAATATAATGGATACACCCAACAGCATTTTAAACAGTGTCGTCATTTCTCGGAAGCAGAATGTTTTCATTTTTATTCCCCCTTTCGAAGAAAAGGGGGTATATAGTTTTCCCTTTTTCCGTCAGTCTGTCTGTCAGTCTGTCACACTTTTTGTGTCCGCTCTCTAATTCAAATAGTTTTGATCCGATCTTTACCAAACTTGGTCAGAAGTTGTATCTAGACAATATACAGGTCAAGTTCGAATATGGGTCATGCCAGGTCAAAAACTAGGTCACAGGGTCACTAAGTGCATTTCGAGGATTTAGCATGGTGTCCGCTCTCTATTTGAAGTAGTTTTCATCTGATCTTTACCAAACTTGGTCAGAAGTCAGAAGTTGTATCAAGAAAATATCTATCACAGATTTAGCATGGTGTCGGCTCTCTAGTTTATGTGGCTTTCTGATTTATTTTGATATTCTAAGACGTCCGAAGGAGAGCATAGTGACCGGACGTCACAATTTGCGTTTAGATTTCTATGTCGCTTCAGATAGCATTTTAATATTTTGCATGCATGTGTATATGGACAAGGCCTTTTCATACGCACACAAATTTTGAATCCTGTGACCTTGAACTTAGGGTCAGTGTTTAGGTTTCGAAATCTGCGTTTTGGTTTCGAAAAAAGCTCATAACTACCAAGCGTTTATAGGGGGCATAAGTCATCCTATGGTGACAGCTCTTGTTTGTTCTATATCATTTCAGGCAAGAAATAGCAGAGCTGTGAAGTTGTATTTATTTTTGAAGCAGAAAGAGAAGTGTTTATCACAATACAATTATTGTACATTAATTTGTTGTATTTATTTAAAAATAATTATCATTTTTGGACATTAATTGTTTTCTCTAAATTTTCGGACATCTGTAATTTTTTACTAGTTTTCGTATCTAAATCGAAAAAAAAATGTGTCCCAAACATAGAATAATTACGGTATAGTGAAATTGATAGGGTTCGAACATATATATATATCCAGGGATAAACACAAAAATAATTTGGTGGGGGATATCAATTCAACGAATATGCTTGTAAAAATTTGAAGTCATAGTCCGTCCGCCAGTCCGTCCGGATTATTTGTCATCAGATCTTCACCAAACTTCATGAAAATGTGTAAGGCAATAACATCTAGGTCAAGTTAGATAATGGGCCAAATTGACCCAGACACTCTTGAGTTATGGCCCTTGAATCATTGTAAAATTGGGTTTTTAGCTCGACTATTATATATGATATATAAATAGTGGAGCTATCCTACCAGGGCCCTCACACTACTTTGGGGGAAGGGGTCTGCAGCCCTTAGGAGGGGGAATTTTCGCGGCATTTCCCTTTTTGGGGGATTTTTTTTACTTACTCTCTCATTATTTCATTTTTACATGTTTGCACTATTAAGTATGTTTGAAAAGATTAAATTGAAATAGAATTGAGATATAATAATCATGAGACACATCTTTTTATTTTAAAAAAAAATAAATTTTTTTTTTGGGGGGGGGGGGGATTTTTCCCCAAAAAAGGGGAAAAAAGTATACTTTTCAGGTGGGGGACTGCCGCCGAAATTCGGCGGCAGATTTGATAGATTGAGGGCCCTGCCTACTCACCCTGGTGTCGGCGTTCCCGTGTGCGTGAGCGTTGGAATGTATAAGTTTGCGTACCACCACAAATATTTCCTATTACCCTTGACATATTGCTTTCATATTTTGCATACTTCTTTACCAACATGACCCCAATCTATAAACAATAACAGACAACTGTAACAAGCATTTTGTAAGAATTGTGGCCCTTTTTATGCCCCCGGATCGAAAGATCGGGGGTATATTTTTTTGGCCTGTCTGTCATTCATTGTGTGTGTCCTGAAACTTTAACCTTGGTTTAAGTTTTGCGATTACTTAAGGAAATATTGAACATAGCAACTTGATATTTGGCATGCATGTGTATCTCATGGAGCTGCACATTTTGAGTGGTGAAAGGTCAAGGTCATCCTTCAAGGTCAAAGGTCAAAAAAATACATTCAAAGCGGCGCAATAGGGGGCATTGTGTTTCTGACAAACACACCTCTTGTTTTCAATTAGAATATGCATATTATTGATAAATCTATGTTAAAGTTTGCGTACCATATCAAATATTCTCAATGTACATTGTTATATTGCTTTTATATTTTGCATACTGTGAAACCATTTATTTTCGTCAGCACGAAATTTTGTCCTTTAAAAAAAAAATGACTATTTCGTCAGCACTTAAATTCATCCATTTCTGGTTTTGAAAAAAAAAAGCGTCCGATTTGTTTGTATTACATGTAATACGCGGTTGCGAAAAATTCGTGCTGAGGAAAGAGGGGTGACACTTGGTAGTCACTTGCAAGAGGTGGGCCTTGTTTTGCATATGCCAATTAACAAGTCTGTTATTTCAGGTGATAGTAACTGTCCCTTATATTTTTAATAGTATTGTCTTTAATCCGGATTCGCAGCGTGTTGGCTGTATAAACTGCAACACCAATGAAAAACACAATACACACAATGGGTAATAAAGTTGTTAACAATTAGCGCTAATCAACACTATTCTACCTAAACGAAGTGGATGCATTCGATACAGCCTTATTGCATTCGCCTTTTACAGGAAATGTCAGTTGTCAGTACACTGTATAATGTACACCCCTTTGTGTCAAAACCCGATTTAACTTGAGTGTGACTAGTCGACTGTTAAATGTTCTTTGTATTAATACCATCCAGGTATCTGTACCATAAGTATACCAGTCTACAAACAAGATGCGCGCTTCCGCATATGGGTATTTGGACGTTAAAAAAATTGACCTACGGTTTAGCGTGCATGCCGTAGAACGCATTTAGCAATATAACTCGTTTTTTTTCCCACTATTTCTTTACTTGCAAAAAATACTAGTGGCTTATAACTTACCTTGCAATCTTTTTTTGCTCGCATTTTGCGAGTGTGCGAGTGTTAATTTCAAGCCCTGTGTGTATGCGTGGATTACGCTGGATTTAAATGCCTCATGCTTACGGTAATTCAGTCTTATTTGTTTCAAATATGGGACATGATTGTTCGTTAGGATCTTGAATTGGTCCATCGGTCGAAGGACGAAAAAGACGAAACTTAAAGTCTGACGAATTATAATGGTTTCACAGTACTTCTTCACCAACATGATTGCAATCTATAAACATGAGCAGACAACTGTAACAAGCATTTTGTAAGAATTATGTTCCCTTTTTATACCTAGAAAAATGCAAATTTGGTTCAGTTTTGTGTTTAGGTTAATTTTATTCTTAAGTATCAAAGCTATTGCTTTCAGACTTATAAAACTCGCTAACTATCATAAGGGGACTGTACAGGGCAAGTTGCATAACTCTTGTTGGCACTTTTAGGGAATAATGGCCCTTTTTTGTCTTAGTAACTTTGAATATTTTGTTAAATTATGTTTATATCGACTTTACTTATAAAGTATCAGAGCTATTGCTTTCAAACTTCAATTACTTTCTTCCTATCATGAGGGTACTGTACCTTGCAAGTTGAATTTGACCTTGACATTTGTATGACCTTGACTCTCATGGTAAAATTAAAAAAAATTGCTTATATTGCCATAACTTTTTTTATTTATGATCATACTTTGACAAAACAATACTTACCTGACACACCACAATGGACTCCACCTTACCCCATGCCCCGTCCCAAATCTCCTCCCCCTACCCCCCAAAAAAATAAAAAATAAATTCTTATTTTTGAAAGATCATCTAATAAATGCCCACACACCCCAAGTTCCCCATGATGGCTTACGACCAAATTGAACCAGATACTCCTGCGTTTTTTCTCGTTTCCACCCAATAACTCCTGCGATTGTCATTGTAAATTCACTATGCGTCATGAAAATGTGAAAGGCAATAACATCTAGGTCAAGTTTGATAATCAGTCAAATTTACCCAGACACTTCTGAGTTACGGCCCTTGAATCATCGAAAAATCTAAAATATCCTGTATTAACATAATGTTTCCATCAAAGCATCTTCCAATTATCAGAGCATCTTCGGGGGCATGTCTCATCCTTCGGAGACAGCTCATGTTTGAAAATCCGTTTAGTTTTCAAGTCCTACTCTTCTTTAATCTTGAGATTTAATGATTGTTTAGCAATATTAAGTTTTAATCAAAATGTTTACAAAGGTTCACAATTTGCTGGAGATCTTTTAGGTTTTTGCCACGAATTGTTGAGAGACCTTCAGGAGATGGATGTTCAGCAGCTGTATGTTCATCTAGGCTCCAACTACTTTCTCGGTAATGAATTGGTGTTTTACTGGTACATAAACAAGAATAAAAAAAATACATTTTCATGGCATTTCTATAAAATAAATATAATATAAATTTGCAAAAATAAAATGTTA
This sequence comes from Dreissena polymorpha, assembly GCF_020536995.1. NCBI lineage: Eukaryota > Metazoa > Mollusca > Bivalvia > Myida > Dreissenidae > Dreissena > Dreissena polymorpha. Next base: position 86,378,153 of record NC_068361.1, on the reverse strand, counting down.
TTTCTTATAGAGAACTTACAATGATTGTAAAATACATTCTAATTTATTAAATAAGCAGTTCACACTATTTTATTATGCAAATAAATAGGACTGTGTTTTTCATGATTTGCTGTTTGCAAAGCCAATTTATTTTAAATTGACATAGGCTATTAGCAATAAATGTTTTATTTCAGCATACTATATACTTCATAATGATGTTTATTTGTTTATGTCTCTTTACTGGTCTTTAAGTGCAGTGATTTTTTTTGCTCAAATTTACAGCCGATTTTCGGCTGCTTCACAATCGCAAAAATACACGTTTTTTCCAAAAAATCTGACCAAAATTTCCCCCCAAAAAAAAACAACTTCCAAAAAAAAAAATATATATATTTTTTTTTTTTTTTTTTTTTTTTTAGAAAGAAGTCTCATATAACTTAATTATGATTTCTTAAATCTAGGTCTCAACTTTATTTTTTAAACTTCTTACAAAATATATAACTTGAATTTAGTCATTTTTGTCCATAAATCATTCCCAAACTTCCCAATTTGACCAGACTCCTTTTCTAGAAAACTCCCTGAACACGCACTTAAAAACAATATCACTTCTGTTACTTATAATCCTATTTATAATGCTAAATTTTTCCCAATTTCATGGTTTATCACGCTATTTTTCCCAATTTCACGATTTATCGCGCTAATTTTCCCAATTCAAATGGCACAGGCTGTAACAAATTAAAGCAAAAAGAATCACTGTATTGATTGTGAAAAAAAAAGTAGAAATGTGTTAACCTCACATGCTTTAACAATTAAATTGAAACTAATCTGCCATCAACATAAAGTGTATATGTGCAAGATCTAATCCCCAGTGAATCACACAATACTGTGGTTTTTACCCTTGAACATCTGTATGACAAATTTAAAGCTCTAGTTTCCCATATTGTTTTTGTTGCTGATGAAACTGGCAAAAACTCTTCAGTTGTTGACCTTATATTTACATATTTATTAGAATAATTGTTTTGAAATATTTCCAGAGATGTAGCTGACTTGTGCGATTTGGTCTATCAGGTCAGTCCAGACACGTTGACTTGTGCGAAGTGCTTCCTCGGTGTGCAGATTACAGACAAGGTTGTTGGATACCAGAAGGACGTCTGACTGCCATGCAGAAATGGATTAAACGAGCCAACTCACTACTTCTGGACTACTGTCGTAGATTGTTTTTTTGGTAGGTTTCTGGTATATCAGAAGGTAATTAACATCTTAAACATGTTTTTATGTATTTCAAATCATAAAAAAATGTGAGCTTCACCTTTGAATGTTTGTCACAACAATCAATGCAGTTGTCTTTTTATACATTCTTCCGTCAAGCGTTTATTATGCAAACACCTTGAGGGGCATTCCTTACCGAGGAGACCAATGTCGGCCGTCTAAGTGGAACAGTTTTAACTTGATCATATTAAAACTTTATGATAAGGCTTTAGGGCATAATATCAGAGTTCGACAACCAGGCATATTGCTTCAAGCACTAATTAATCATGACCCTTATAAAAATAAGGCCATTTTAACCTCTGCTCTCTAACTCAGTTTAGATTGGATAATCCTTGAACTTTGTGATAATTTAGGTGGATATTATATCTCGGCAAAGTAGATAAACCCTCTTGTCAAAGTTGGCTTTTATGGCATAAACACAACTTGTTTAATCCTTGTAACATGACTTTTTTCATCATATGCTAAAAAGTTTCAAAGTGAATGCTTCTTTTTCAAATAAGCCATTTGGGGTTATTCCAAATCACTATTTGTGACAACTTAAATTTGAGGTTTGTAATGTTTGACATGCAGATTGACATCAAAAATTCACTTTAGATACATGGGTTGTGTTGTTAATTATAATAACGATTTTTTTAATATTACCAAAGTTATTATAGTTGATACTAAATGTGCTGAATTTATGATGTCAAAATTATATAGGGCATGAACTTGTTTAAGTCCAATCTGTAGAACCGGACCTTCATTTGCAAGTGATACATATGTAATGCAACTAAAGCTATGTTCTTTTTTCCCTCCCTACACCTGAGCCTGAAGTGCTCAAAGTGAGCTATCGTGTTCAACCATGTCTGTCGTCACAGTGTGTTTTGTCAACTGATTAATGGTTGCTTCTCATTTTTGTTACCAAACATAGTGTAAAGCATTAAGCATAGCTTTTCTCTGCCTGTTTATCTGTATGTCCATATTTTTTAATGTCCATAGGCTTTTGTTTTAATTTCCTCTTTAACTAATGGTGGATGTTTCCAAACTTATTCAGTATGCAATTTTCAAATACATTACAACAAATCTCCAACATGTCGAGATGATGCATATCCAACAATACCAATATCTCTAGTTTGAAGGTCAAGGTCGCACTTATGTGATCAACTGTAAAATGTAGGCATAATACAGCTTCAATTGACTGTCACCTCTTCATTCATCAATCAATTTTAATTGGCACCTGCAACAGGCGTTCACAGTTCACCATGAGTAGTCACAGTGTATCATCCATCTCCCTTATGCACAAGTCAAGGTCAAGCTAAGAGGTCAAAAGTGATTTTGGCATAATACAGGTTATCCAGACTGTTACTCTTTATTAATCAACTAAATTATCAAAGATATGTTCCAGATTTGCAGACAGTGTGTTGTGTATTAATATTTTATCTTTCTTCAGAAAAAGGATCATCTGGAAAGTATCTTGTGCTTGCCTTAAAGGCTGATGGCATGGGAAGGAATCAGGCTTTGAGCCGATAATTTTTGCAAGAGAGATTTTTGGCCAGTTATGGTTTTGTGACTCTCGCTGAAACTGCCCTGATTTAAGGCTGACAATTCACATGAAATTGACATGAGGGTTTATAAATTATCCATGGTCCTGACCCCTTTATTATCTGAAATCCCTGTTTGTGCATATTATATAACATAATGAGAACACCCTTTGGGCGACCTAAATTTGTATTTTAATCAGTTTCTTGTCTTGACCATTATTTTGACATTATCATCAAAACTTGTTAGTTTCCTACAGGTGGAACAGGAGAGCGACTTATGGTTTGCGCTCTTTGTTTCTTTCTGTCTGACATACTTTTCTGGATCATGCGATAAATTTAAAAGTTCTTCATATTTTTTCATGAAACTTGAAACATGGACAGATGGCAATATGTATATTATGCATGTCATTTCATTTTGTTCCTACGTCAAGAATTCTGGTTGCTTTGGCAACAAATAGACTAGAAATATTGCTAAAAATGGTGGATCCTGCGATCCTGCTAAAATAGCTACAGTAGAGGACTTTTATTGCTTGGCAATAGTCTTGTTTAATATGTTTGTTGTTTTGATGTTCCATTAAAAAGAGATAAATAGTGAGATACTAAATATTTTAAACATCGGCCTCAAATCTGCAACTAAAAGGAATAAACTATGTATGGGCCCAAATTTGGCAGAATTATGGCCCTTGCTCATTTTTGTGAAGCTCCTCAGCTGAAATCATCATTTAGCAGTCGCAATGGTTGAGCGGTTGAGGAGGCATGCATTGCGTCATACTACCTGCTCAGACTATATCATTGTAATGCCTTATCCAAATAACACAAATGTTCACCATGTGCAAATGTCTTGTTGCCTGTATAACTCTATTAGCTCAAAAGTAAAAAGCATTTGAACTTGCACACTTTGGTATGTAAGTTTAATTTTGTTTGGACATTTAAATTGTTTTGAAACTAAAGATTGTTGTGGGGGCATTAAGCTTCTCTTTCAAATGTTTAATTGTGATTATTTTTTTCAGTTTGGTGGACAAAACATGCTGATCAAAAAGAATGTGTACCACAGGGGCCGGTGTTTTCATTTGAGTGATTGTCAAGAAGAAGAGATGAGAAATGTTATCATCATATTGTACACTCGACATTTATAGTGTACAGCTCAATCATGTATTGAACTGGTGTTGTAGAATATAATTGGAGATACAATGTGAACATTCTAACATTATATATAAGATGATATTTCAAAAGCAATAAGTAATAAAAAGTATAAAAATGAAGAAAAACAGTAAACCATGTGTTTCAGAGGTTTAAACTAAGTGCAGTGGAAGTGACTAGTTAACTGTTGATCATAAGCTACACTGGTGGAAAAAATAGTGGGAATTACTATTTAGAAAACTGTTAAACCTTGGACAACAGTTGTGGAACTTCATAAATGACTTTATCCCACTTTAACAGCGAAATCGGTTGATTAAAGCCCCGTTGATTAAATTTCATCTATAATCAACGGCAAGGCTATAATCAATGGCACGAAATGACGTCATCAACTGCCGAACCGGGACTACTTTTTCCCACGCACCTCGTCACCTGTGTTTGCCAAGTGCATCAATAATAAAAACAATCTCAAATGTTTGTCAATCTTAATGACCTTAAAACAAAGGAAAGTAGCAAAAAAACGAGTTTTTTGTCATTTATTGTCATTAAAACCTAGTATTAGGTAAATTTAACACTATGCAAATAGGTTCTGTTGTTGTTGCTCCCCTTTGAAGAAGTCAGTTCGAGTTGCTCCCCTTTGACCGTAGAAAACAATCGTCTGGACCAAGAAATCCTGTGTTCATTTACAAGATGTACTCGGATATGCGTCCATCTGATTTTTCTTTAAAGCATCTTTTCTACCTGGCAATACGCACAAATGACACTGCATCCCGGTGATTCTTGCGTCAACAATTGGGTGTCAACAAGTTAGGTCAGATGCTGAAGGCCATGGCAAAAGACGCCGGCTTTCTCAAGCACAAGAGAATAACGAACCACTCAGTTCGCAAATTCCTGGTCCAAAAACTTCCAAATGCAAACATTCCACCCACTGAAACCATGGCCATAACAGGGCACAACAATGTCCAGTCCATAACCAATTATTCCAACATATCTGTTGAACAGAAGCAAAAGTGTTCATTCTTGCTCAGTCCAGTAAATGTAACAATCCAACAGATTCCTCTTGTTCACCTTCACGCACTGAAACTATGGCCGAAATGCAGCCTAGACAACCGATGTCTACCGTCGAACAAGTTGATCTTGATGTTCGCCCCACCCAGTCACTTCACTTGCAAATGTCTTTCTCTAGTTCGAACAACTTTGCCTCACAATTCTTTGGTGCCACTTTCAACATTCAAAATGTTAATGTATATAATTAGCTTAAATCCAAGTAATCTTTGTTATTTTGTCACGAAATAACCACATATTATAACAAAGAAGGAAATATTGTGCACCTCGTGATCGACTCGATAGTTTGATATCGAAAATGAATTGTGTGTGGTGTTAGGCTACGTTGTAAACAAATGTAGTTCCTTGTATATAACAACTTAATGCCATATTGATATCATAAAACTTAAAGATTTGCAATTCAATATGATTAAAAGTGTAATAAATAACGCTCGACACTTTGTTACAGAACGATATTCTGATTTAAAAAAAAATGATTATTTGATCAGCGGTTATTTTTGGAACGCGGAGTAATACACTGACCTTGGTTACACTACAGTCATTATCAAAGTACGACAAACACTCATGAAAACTTATTTTGTTTAAATAAAAATAGTTTACTGAATAAAAAGTGGGATAAATAGAATAATAGGTTAGTGTTGATTATAGATCAGGTTTATCATGCTCGGCACGAAAACGAAAAAGCACTCGCCAAGGCTCGTGCTTTTTGTTTTCTAAGCCTCGCATGATAAACCTGATCTATAATCAACACTAACCTATTATTCTCTATGTATATAACAGGGCAGGGCAGTTTTCCTTATATAGCTATAGTGACACCCTTTGAACACTAGTGAAGTCAATTTTTTTTTCCACTCTTTATGCATTTTGGGCGAATATTTGTTCTAATGACTGCTCAATCCAGTTTTGAAATTGTTGTGTCTATTCAAAAAACATATCCACCAGAGCGCTAGGCAATTTTCTTTTTATGGCTATAATGAAACCTTGTAAACTCTGTAGAAGTCACATTTTTAGCCCAATCTTCATAAATTTTGGTCGGAATATTCTAATGATAGCTCAGTTGTCAAGTTTGTAACTGGTTCCGGTTTGTAAAAAAAAATTTGCTGTAATGTAATGCAAGTCAAGTTTAAAATTGATTATTTGCCTACAAATTACATTTTTTTTATGTCCCCCACCACGTATAGTGTTATAGTATTGTTTTTGCCCTGTCGGTTGGTTGGTTTGTGTGTTTGTTTTCTCCAACTTTAAAATTTGCCATAACTTTTGCTATGTTGAAGATAGAAACTTGATATTTGGAATGCATGTGTATCTCATGGAGATGCACATTTTGAGTGGTTAAAGGTCAAGGTCATCCTTCAAGGTCAACAACAAAAAAATCAAAGCGGCACATAAGGGTTTCTGACAAACACATTTTGAGTGGTGAAAGGTAAAGTTCATCATCAAGGTCAAAGGTAAAAAAAAAATATTAAAAAATCAAAGTGGCACAGAAGGGGACATAGTGTTTCTGACAAACACATTTCTTGTTCATCAAGAGCATTTATTATTCTTAATTCCACCCTCTCAGAATAGTTCTTTCTGGTCACAGTTGAGCACCTTAGGGCTCTTGTTCTATAGTTTGACTGTGAATTGTGAGCAAGTCCAAATTTAATTAACCCTGCTTTGTGGTATCATGTTTTCCTTAAATGTATAAAATTATAATTTGGAAAATTATCTATGAATCTGACTGCATATATATTTGGTATTCAGTATAGCATCGTGTACATGTAGTAGAACTAAACACAATTTTGTCATCATAAAACTAGCCATACCATGGGGTCAAATATAGACTTGTAGCAAAAAGACTTGAAAATTGAATCCGTTAAATATATTTTGTGTACAAAATGATTAGCTTTTTCCTTCGACTTAACGCTTTCATGGTGTAAAGAAAACATGCCGACTTACTGAGTAAGTAGGAGATGAAGTGAAGTGAGAGTGAAGTCACAAGGAAAAATGCATATTGTTTGAAGGATTTATTATATTCAACACGAAGATTTTTTTCTTTGCTCTTTCAGTTACACATAACAGCAATTAATCTGAAAGTAGTTGTTTATAACGTAGTTCTAAGTTAGTGTCATGAATAGTAAATTGAAAGAATGCACTTATTAGAAACTATACATGTTGTATATAAAACTAAAATACAAAGAAATAAATTACCAGTATCATTATTAATACATTTTTGGCATTATCATAACAGACCTTAGATTAAAACACTAACATTGTATTCGTGTGTCAAATGAATAGATATTCGCGGGAAACTAAAATGAAATTAATTGTCTCACAAATAAATAAAAACGAGCATTTTGTATATACAAAAATCTACGTAATCAAACCACATCTAGCGTTGAAATTGTGGCTATTGCTATAAGGAACACCGATTGTTTAGGTGTTAACTCTATTTTACGAAATACCTCACGAAATTTTCGTTGATTTTGAGCGTTAGAGCATTTATGTAATTTAAAAGTTATTACAGGTATTAATGTTATCTCAAATGACATTTATTGTGTGGTATAAGTATTGACACTAATAAACATCCTCAAAAATGTGTTCGTCAGTGATTTCAATTAATATAACTGTGGCAATATTATTAAAAGTATTCACACACTGGCAAGTCCCTCCAAAAGACTTTCGCCTTCACACGTGTATATACAACGAACTTTTGTTAAATGTTGTCTGATTATAATGACAATTATTGTACAACAATAACACAGTTATGACTAATGATATTTACTTACGTGTGTGTGTGTGTGCTCGCGTGCGTGTGTGTGGTGTATAGAAACAAATCAACATGCGATAGCATTCTGCAACATCTGTTTTGGTTCATTACTACAGACACAAGATACGTGTATCTGAAATTCACCCTATCTGAATTTACCATCACTATAATTTAATGGTATAATAATTTCTGTATATCAAGAAACGATCACATCATGTTCGTATTTTGCTATTTATGATAACTAAAACACGGTTTAACTAACCAATTTTACAGACCATATTTTGCAAATCATTATGTGTTTAGAAGCCTTAGTTACGGTATGGAAAGACAACCACTGCCTGTTGCAGCAGACGACAAATGCTATATAGAGCGTCCGCTAGGAAAGATAACTACCACATTTGCCTGTTTATAGTTCACTACTGGTACATTGCAGAGGGTTTATATGACTAATAGTGTTTAACAGCTTGTAAAACGAGATTGGCAAGTCTAGTGTTTATCATTGAAATCATAGATAACCATATTGGGCAATTTATTGAGAACGCCAGTCATAGATTCACTATACGGACATGATTATCTAGTACATGTACATTGAAACACTGGTAGTCCCATATAATTATGAACACCAATCACGTGGGTCTATTGGGACATGATAACCTAGTAGTTAGATACCACTAACCCGTTTTATTGTCAACGTCCAGCATATAGTCACTGTACGGGCATGATCATCTAGAAGTTTGATACCAATGCAACCCCTAAAACCTAATGTTCGTATTAGTAACGATATATCACAAGAAAGCCATATACCCTTCTATCCCATGCTCGTATAAGTAATGCCGTGTCACGCTTGTACTATACTAGCGAGTCATATACCGGGTATATCCTACTATCCCATGCTCGTATATAAGTAATGCCGTGTCAAGCCGGTAATATACTAGCGAGTCATATACCGGGTATATCCTACTATCCCATGCTCGTATATAAGTAATGCCGTGTCACGCTAGTGCTATACTAGCTAGTCATAGCGGGTATATCCTACTATCCCATGCTCGTATATAAGTAATGCCGTGTCACGCTAGTACTATACTAGCGAGTCATATACCGGGTATATCCTACTACCCCATGCTCGTATATAAGTAATGCCGTGTCACGCTAGTACAATACTAGCGAGTCATATAGCGGGTAAATCCTACTATCCCATGCTCGTATATAAGTAATGCCGTGTCAAGCCGGTAATATACTAGCGAGTCATATACCGGGTATATCCTACTACCCAATGCTCGTAATAGTAATGCCGTAGCACGCTATAACTATACTAGCGTGTCATACACCGGGTATCCTACTATCCCATGCTCGTATAAGTAGTGCCGTGTCAATCCGGTACTATACTAGCGAGTAATATACCGGGTATATCCTGCTACCCCATGCTCGTATAAGTAATGCCATGTCAAGCCGGTACTATTCAAGCGAGTCATATACCGGGTATATCCTACTACCGTATGCTCGTATATAAGTAATGCCGTATCGCGCTAGTACTATACTAGCGAGTTATATAGCGGGTATATCCTACTACCCCATGCTCGTATATAAGTAATGCCGTATCACGCTATAACTTATACTAGCGAGTAATATACCGGGTATATCCTACTACCCCATGCTCGTATAAGTAATGCCGTGTCAAGGCGGTACTATACAAGCGAGTCATATACCGGGTATATCCTACTACCGTATGCTCGTATATAAGTAATGCCGTATCGCGCTATCACTATACTAGCGAGTTATATAGCGGGTATATCCTACTACCCCATGCTCGTATATAAGTAATGCCGTATCACGCTATAACTTATACTAGCGAGTCATATACCGGGTATATCCTACTACCCAATGCTCGTATTTGTAATGCCGTATCAGGCCAGTACTATACTAGCGAGTCATATACCGGGTATATCCTACTATCCCATGCTCGTATATAAGTAATGCCGTGTCAAGTCGGTAATATTCTAGCGAGTCATATACCGGGTATATCCTACTACCCCATGCTCATATAAGTAATGCCGTGTCAAGCCGGTCGCGTATATCCTACTTTCCCATGCTCGTATAAGTAATGCCGTGTCAAGCCGGTACTATACTAGCGAGTCATATACCGGGTATATCCTACTACCCCATGCTCGTATTAGTAATGCCGTATCGCGCTAGTACTATACTAGCGAGTTATATACCGGGTATATCCTACTACCCCATGCTCGTATAAGTAATGCCGTGTCCAGCCGGTCGGGAATATCCTACTATCCCATGCTCGTATAAGTAGTGCCGTGTCAATCCGGTACTATACTAGCGAGTCATATACCGGGTATATCCTACTACCCCATGCTCGTATAAGTAATGCCGTGTCAAGTCGGTACTATACAAGCGAGTCATATACCGGGTATATCCTACTACCCCATGCTCGTATATAAGTAATGCCGTATCACGCTAGTACTATACTAGCGAGTCATATACCGGGTATATCCTACTATCCCATGCTCGTATATAAGTAGTGCCGTGTCAAGCCGGTAATATATTAGCGAGTCATATACCGGGTATATCCTACTACCCCATGCTCGTATTAGTAATGCCGTATCACGCTAGTACTGAGTCATATACCGGGTATATCCTATTATCCCATGCTCGTATAAGTAGTGCCGTGTCAATCCGGTACTATACTAGCGAGTCATATACCGGGTATATCCTACTACCCCATGCTCGTATAAGTAATGCCGTGTCAAGCCGGTCGGGTATATCCTACTATCCCATGCTCGTATAAGTAATGCCGTGTCAAGCCGGTACTATACTAGCGAGTTAATACCGGGTATATCCTACTATAACATGCTCGTAAAAGTAATGCCGTTTCAAGCCGGTCGGGTATATCCTACTATCCCATGCTCGTATTAGTAATGCCGTGTCAAGCCGGTACTATACTAGCGAGTTAATACCGGGTATATCCTACTATAACATGCTCGTATAAGTAATGCCGTGTCAAGCCGGTCGGGTATATCCTACTATCCCATGCTCGTATAAGTAATGCCGTGTCAAGCCGGTACTATACTAGCGAGTCATACACCGGATATATACTACTACCCAAATGCTCGTATTAGTAATGCCGTATCACGCTAGTACTATACTAGCGAGTCATATACCGGGTATATCCTACTATCCCATGCTCGTATAAGTAATGCCATGTCAAGCCGGTACTATACTAGCGAGTCTTAGCGGGTATATCCTACTACCCCATGCTCGTATATAAGTAATGCCGTATTAGTTACACTGTTACTGATTGTGTATGAGAGCGAAGCTCGAGTAGGGAACTGAGGGTGTATATCCCATACACAATCAGTTACTAACTGTGTAACAATTATATCTCTTAGAAACCGACTCCTCGATTAATCGGGGTGTATGGAAATTACTCGGGATGTATGGAAAATACACCATGGCACGTGACCGCTCTAAGCAACACGGGTTAGGTCATTTTTGTAGGCGAGATATACCCTACTACCCCATGCTCGTATAAGAAATGCCGTATCACATCAGTTGTATTCTTTATGTCATTTAGTTATGTACAGGATAGTCATATAGCGGGTATTTCCTATAACCCCATGTAAGTACTGTTAATGCTATATCAAACCTGTTCTATTCCTAATTTCACAAAGCGGGTATAACCGACTATCCCGAAGTATCTAACCACTGAAATTCTATGTCATTAAGCGGGGATATCTGACTATCGTATGTTCGTATTTAAGTAATGCTGCAGCACACCAGTTCAACACTCACAAGTCAAACCAAGGGTATATAGGATTAGGGTAACTAACCCTTATTATATTGCTCACGGCTCGCCAGCTTGGTCTGTTCTTCTAAGAGCCATGTAACAAACACAAGGATTATGCTGTGTGCATATTTTGATCAATGCTATTTTGGTTGTTCGGCGTAGCTGTCTTACTAAGCTTTTCACATTGAATAACATTTATCAACAAAATATTAAATGTTGGGGAAATTTCACGCCTGTAGACCCGAATGAATGAATTAGAATATTTTAATAATTGATTTCAGAGAAATCACCCACAGCATTGGTCAAATCACTGCGGAAATCCGGACTTTCTGCACGTTTTCGACCTAACTACAATTACGCATTTAATTCGATTCTTCGCCATCTGGCCAGTAAATAACTAGTGAGACCACGATAAGTTGCGTGTATTTTATAGCGGACTGCGTAGCTCATGTTGTTACTGCGAAATTGCGCAGACCGTGTTTTGAGTTACGCTGGCCGCATACGCATTCAGACCTATTTTCGCAAGACGCGACTATAAAATTGTGTTTTTGATGTGATGAAAGAACACTGTGTATGTATGAAATATTTACATCTCATTTCGATGGCGATGTAATAAATTCATAATAAGCCTTGTGAGGCTACATATGATCACATGTAGTATATTTTTATCTAAGAACACAATTGTTCGGTTTGAATATACGTGCACCTTTATAAGAAACACATCAAGCGGTGGATATGCGACAATTAAACATTTGTTTTCTATTTAAATATTTATAAACGTGAATATACGACTTGCTTTAACGAAACAAGCGTTAATGCGTTACTGATAGGAACATGAGGCAGCAATGAATTGGACACTCCTAGTGTAAGTAATCATCATAGAGTCTAGGGCAGCAATGAATAACACTCCTCGTGTAAGTAATCATCATAGAGTCTAGGGACCCTTTACATTTTGCATCGTAAGAGTGTGACCCGTTAATATTGCTTAAAATAGTTGAGCTAACTTATTTTTCATCTTTTCTCGTGCTGTTTAACCCATTCATGCCTAGCGTCCTGAAGAAAGGACATTGCAAACAGCTTAAACCCAGATGAGACGCCGCATGATGCGGCGTCTCATCTGGGTCTACGCTTTTTGCTTAAAGGAATTTCTGTAAGAATTGCACTAAATATAGAAAAAAATATACTAGACATCCCTAATTTTGGAAATAAATTGATCCAACTTATGGGAGAGTCCACTGGGCATAAATGGGTTAATTACCCACACATTTAGGTCCGGTTGATAGTACTTTTACTTCCCACAGAACAATTCGGTTCAAATTACTAATAACAACAATACACCTTTTTAGCTTTATTTCAAATGTGAACATATTTATTTAACGCAGACGTGTACATACATTTTAACACAGAACAAGGGCTGTTTGTAAAACATGCATTCCCCCCATATGGGCTGTCAGTTGTAGTGGCAGCCATTGTGTGAATACGTTTTTTGTCACTGTGACCTTGACCTTTGACCTAGTGACCTGACAATTAATAGCAGTCATCTGCCAGTCATAATCAATGTACCTATGAAGTTTCATGATTCTATGCGTAAGCATTCTTGAGTTATCATCCAGAAACCTTTTTACTGTTTCGAGTCACTGTGACCTTGACCTTTGACCTAGTGACCTGAAAATCAATAGGGGTCATCTGCCAGTCATGACCAATGTAACTATGAAGTTTCATAATGATCCTAGGCCTAAGCGTTCTTGAGTTATCATCCGGAAACCATTTCACTTTTTCCAGTCAATGTGACCTTTACCTTTGACCTAGTGACCTGAAAATCAATAGGGGTCATCTGCCAGTCATGACCAATGTACCTATGAAGTTTCATGATCCTAGGCCTAAGCGTTCTTGTGGTATCATCCGAAAACCATTTTACTATTTCCATTCACTGTGACCTTGACCTTTGACCTAGTGACCTGAAAATCCATAGGGGTCATCTGCCAGTCATGATCAATGTACCTATGAAGTTTCATGATCCTAGGCCAAAGCATTCTTGAGTTATCATCCGGAAACCATTTTACTATTTCGAGTTCCTGTGACCTTGACCTTTGACCTGAAAATCAATAGGGGTCATCTTCCAGTCATGACCAATGTACCCATGAAGTTTCATAATACTAGGCCTAAGCGTTCTTGAGTTTTCATCCGGAAACCATCTGGTGGACGGATGGACGGATGGACCCACCGACATGTGCAAAACAATATACCCCCCTTTTCTTCGAAGGGGGCATAAATATAACATTTACTAATCTACATTAAATAAAAATTGCTATATGATATTTTCCAAGAAATTATCGGAAAACATTGTTATAGTTAAAGGGTATCTGCCGGCTTATGCCATTATAACACCAATGTTAAATGACAAAAGCCGTTGCCCGGTTCACGGCACGCGGAGCCTACCCTCTTGTGAACCATAACCTTTTTGTGTATTTCATCCAAGTAGTAACCTTGACACATAACAGAAACGTGTCATTTTTATGAAACAATTCTTATAAAACTTGTATACACATTGTGACATTGTTGTCCACTTATCTGTCAGTCCAGGTCCGAATAGTCGCTAAAATTGAGACACCTCGATAAGAATTCATGAAACTTTACATTCACATTTTAAAATACACAAAGTAATGCATTGACCATTTTAATTTTGTGATGAAACTTAGTTTACAAATGAACTCAGAAGAGCAATGTGATATTTATTATTTTCCCTACCGTTTTCACAGGAAGGGATTTACGGTTGACCATCTGTCCATCCGTCTGTCAGTCAAATAAACCTGGATCCGGTTACAATGTTTTTCTAAGACCTATTTTTGGACACCCGTAACCCAGGCTTACTCAACCTAGATATTGTCAAGATGAGCATTGTGATCAAGTTTCATCAACATTGAGTCTAAAAGGGCCTCTAGTGTTAACAAGGATTTTACAAGACTTGACATGTTGACCTAGGTTTAAGACAACGCGTGGCCAAGATACGAACCTCTGCTGGAAATTGTCCAGATAAGCATTCTAACAAAGTTTCATCAAGCTCGAGTCATGTGGGCTTTTGAGCGGTAACAACGTTTTTCTAAGATTTGACATTATGACCCAGTTTTCGGACACATGTTACTCAGATTCGAACTCGGTCTTGATATGGTCTATATAAACATTCTGATCAAGTTTTATTAAGTTAATTATGGCTGCTGGAATGTAACAAGGTTTTTCTAGGATTTAACCTGGTTTTTGGATCCACATCATCCAGATTCTAACTTGGCATAGATATTGTACAGATCAATTTTTTTGGACGCACTTGACCAGATTGGAACTCGTCCAAACATAGGGTGATCACAATAGCTCATCTTGGTCACTTTGTGCTAAAGTAATGTAAAAACTTAACATATAAAGAAATAAATAAATAGTAGAACGTATGAACAACTAGCATTTAATTTCTATGCAGAATTTTGACAACTTTTGAATGAACTATTAGTCAAGTCCAGCTAATGCGACTCTAATTTTCTTTTGAAAAAGTTTTAATTTCCTAGAATTCCACTCATGCAAGAAAAATTGAAGATAAAAGCAGAAATGAGGCTGTGACATTTGCCTACCTGACTTTTTAACACATTGAATGAAACTATTGAATTGTTCTCAAATTTCAGAGTTCACAGTTTCAAAACCTTGCAGCCTACACGAATTAAAAGCACTGGAACATTTGTGGGTATATCCGTGAAAAATATCATGAAAGAAACGGACATTTTTGTAATACCCACTTTCTCGATTTAAGCAGTATTCTTGTAAATTGCATGCAAAATCGTAAAAAATATCAGTTGGTGGTGTTTCTAAATGTGTATACAAGGATGCTGCTGGGTCTTTACGTCCTTCTACTGTGGTCATATGAAACCCATAACAATGACCATGATCAGCACAAAACTACAGAAATAAATTTGACGTACCAGGAGCCGAAGTATGAACTTTTGAGTACAATTTTTGACAGCGTTCAAAGTCTAATGTTGGATCATCGTGGTCAACATTCTTTTTACTAGAATTATCATTGTCTATGGTAAATTTTCGCATGTTCCTCAATTTCAATCCTTTTTTATTAAAGTAATATGCATGACCATAAACTGCTGGATTATATGTTCCTAACTGGGGAATTGCTGGTTCTGGTTCATTGCTCTCAATACTTTGTGACTGATTGATAATATGCATAATCAAAAGTTTAATATCATCCGGCAGTGTGTTGTTATTATGTAACATGGATTCACCTACAAGGTCTCTGAGCTCAGGAGCAACACGTCTCATTTCATTGAGTATAGCATTAAACCGATCAATGGACAAACTTGGTTCACAGATAAACAAACGTAATGTAGAACAGAAGGAAGGTGGTAAGAAGCTTGTAACAGATGCAGTGGTTGCTAACATTTTAATAACATAAGCAAAGGCTATCTTTTCCCCAGCAGACATACTGTTACTTAAAAATCTTTCAAATGATGGTCTAACATCAGCATCTAAAACCTGTGTAACATTTTGTATTCTGCTTTTTTTTTCTAAATCATCTTATATATCTGTATTGTTAATTTCTCTTAGCTCCAGTTTAGCCAAATAAATCAACGTGTCCCTATTTTTAATCATTTGTTGTTTATCAATATCATTCATGTTTTTCAAAAAACACCGATCCATTCTACGATGTAATGTTGGTTGTATATCAATATTATCAGCGCATTGCGAAATTTCCTCAAAAGTGGCATGTCTAAATCCTACACCAATTTTTGTTCCATCACAACAGAGCCTTTTGGGTTGAAATCCACAGACACTACATGGAATTCTAAAATCTATTTTCATATTAGAGGCCCAACTAAACCACCAATTTAAAAATACCTTCGGGTCCATGAATTTAGCTTCAGGATGTCTAAATTTGTATGATTCATTTTTCATCATGCAAAATGCAGAAAATGTTGTGCCAGATGTTGTTACCATATTAATAAACTCGTATCCTATTTCATCACCTGCAGCAGTATCTCTTGATAATACATGCAAACAATCACCCAATCCTTCATCCCAGTAGATTTTACATGGCTCTGACGCACTGCAACAATGTCTTGTATAAACATCACATTTAACAGGGGAAAAGAGTGTGTAAACAGTTAGGCACCGTTTGTTTTCATGCAAAATGATGCCATTAGGATCCCATTCCTCGTGATCATCTGTTTGTACCCAACCAATACCACATGCACATGTAGTGCCGGGAACTGTAGGAAACAAGTCAGGACCTCTAAGACATCCATCATTTGTTCGACTTAAATGAAGATCATTCCATGAATCACGCTTTAAAATATTATTTCTTAGAGTATCACTATCTTTGGATTGTGCTGGATGTCCGCTTTTACATTTAAATTGCCAAAGACCAGATTCTACATTAAAAAAGTCAGTGCTTGTATTTTCAAAGTTACCTATATCATTAGTATTAGTGTCATACTGATCAATAACCTCATCAGGTTCTGTTTGAACAGGATCATTTAAAACTTCAATGTCAACAGAATCAAATTCTTCCAACACCTCAGGGTGACGTTGTAAAACAGCAATGTGTTTACAGACATTTTTGGAAAGAAGATTGTCTATTGATTTTTTGTGTCCTCTCGTGGTTCTGCATTTTCCATCCAAACAACTTAACATGTACTTATTTAATTTTTTATTAAATGTAAGATGAACAAACACTGGATGTTCGTCACCTTCCACAAGAATTGAATACTTACGTGTGTCTTGACTGCAAGAGAGTGTCACTTAATCTTTATCCTTATCATTTAAAGCAGTTTGTACAAACCGTTGAATTCGTGTTTCAGTAGAGTTACTGCCATCAACCGTCAAGTTGGACACAACCATCTGTTCTAGAAATTTGCAGTGCATACAAGTTACAGCATTTTCTTCTGTTGTATCTAAAACGAAAAACTCATCATTTGATTTGTGTGCATTTTTAATATTTATCAAAGTACTGTAGGTGTTACAACTACAACGATAATAATCTCTAGTTTCCTGTGGGTATTTGAGGACATAGACAAATGAGTTCCTCTTAAATGAGCCGTCATGCTGATCATAATCATTCATCACACAGCCTAAATTTCCTAATTCATCAAACATTTGAATAGAAAACTTCCCATGATCCAGGAGTGAGCAATAGTAATTTTGAAACAGGTTCAAAGAAGAATTTGTGGATGATTGTATTAAGGTTGCATGAGGCAATGCTTCTGTTAACTGGCCCTGTAAAAATGTACGTGTTACACTATTGGTCTTAATTGTTTTGCATCTTTTTATTTTTTTCGCTACCACATTTGTATTACATAAACTTGCCCCTGGAGTATATGTGGTGTTGGAATTATTTAACTCTGGAAAAGCCTTAACAAAATAATTGAAAAGTGAGGCATATTCTTTTTTCATGAAAAGATATATTGAAAGATTTCTTAACGAAGTTGCCTGAGATAAATTAAAAAAGAAGTTTGAATCAAAACGTGCTGATTTTGCAAAGAATGACTCTAATCCTTTAATATCCCCTGATAAACAATTCAATATTTGTTATTGTTCCAAAAGCGTTTTGTTACCCGTTACCTTTTCAGTTAGCATATCATTTGACTTGACAAATTTACTTTCAACTTGATTTAAACGGAAGTTATCAAACAGATTGATAATTTCAGACTGTGTCTGGCTAGGCGATAAAGGTTTAAAACAAAGGTATTGTTCATCAGGTTTTCCTAATGAAGCTTTGCTTTTTTTTGGCAAAACATGTATTATAAACGAATCTATACTAATTTCTGAGGTGTCTATAATGGTATCCAGCTCAGCAGCGGACTTGGGAATCGTTTTTGAAATACAAAGTTTCACAATTTTGTCTGGTCTATCTCGTTTTTTGGGTAATTTATTATTTTCTGTTTCCATTTTCTTACAATCTTCTACATTTATTACATTATGCAACAAAATGCTGTCATCTGACACTGCAAACTTATCTTCCATGAATTTTAAGTATGTCTGTTCCATCAATCCTTGATATATCCCACTTTCAAAATATCTGACATAAATTATTTCTTTTTCTTCAATAACACACTTAAAAATTGTACAAACAAAACATCCTTTTGTGCAGTTTTTAACAGACGAAAGTCTAGCTGCTTCTTGCTCTAAAGTAAAAAAACTCTGTTTAACACCAGTTACAATCTGTTGTTCATACATTTTATGTAATATTTGTTGTTGATATTGAGAAGCCTTTGAACATTTATCAAGATTACCTAAAAGAACTTTGAACCATTCCTCCCCATAACTTAATTCATAACCAACAGTTTTACTTTCCTCGCGCTTGCGTTTAGATGATTTAAGTTTCGTGCCAGAAAACAGGTTGGAGCCAAGTTCAGGTCTACATGTCTCAACAAAATCAAATTGAGTGCATTTTTTTACATAATAGTATGACCTAGGAGCATGACTCGGTACCAATGCTGACGCAGAAGCAACTTTATTATGGTTGGAATATTGGCTTATTATATCTGGCCATCTTTCTCCTAACAGAGATCTTCTGTGTAAAAATTCCACACAAAGATTTTGAAACTTTTCAAAAGCTTTGCTACTTATGTCCTCTAACTACTTAGCATGATCCTTTGGTGTGTAAGTGAGCAAATCATCCATGATGTTGAACTCTTCATCAAATAATGGCAGCATCAGCTGTGGTCTCTGGAAAAAAGATTCAAATCAGGAGCAAATACAATTTAATTGAACTGTATACCGGAAAGTGTTGTCAATTAATATCAATGAATATTAGGCAAATGCTATGATATTTTTATGAAGCATAATAGATGCTAGACGAAACACATTTGGACCTTCTGAATTATTTGTAGTCTACTTAATCTTATTTAAACTAATGTTCCGCGGTCGGAGACATATGCCCCCCCAAACATTGCCTTGACCATGACTTTGACCTAGTAACCTGAAAATCAATAGGGGTCACCTGCCAGTCATGATCAATGTACCTATGAAGTTTCATGATCCTAGGCCTAAGCGTTCTTGAGTTATCATCCGGAAACATTTAGTGGACGGACCGACGGACGGACGGACCAACAGACGGACAGACCGACATGTGCAAAACAATATACCCCCTCTTCTACGAAGGGGGCATAAAAAGTACAAAAGTTAGTCAATGTCAGGTCCAAATGAGGTCAGGGTGATGTGGATGTGTTGATAGTGCTAGGAAACATGTTATTTTGTAATAGCCTTGAATGGCAGGACACGTACCAACCGACAGGCCGATTGCTATATGCCTTGAGCATCAGTAGATTCTGCCGTTCAAAAAGTCAATGAAGCTTAACTGTGTTGTTCTAACTGAACAGTAAAATTTACATACTAAATGCATTGGGCATAACACCAGATTTGTGGTTTCTTCCTTCACCTGATGATCCTCTAACACAGCAAGCCAATCCTCCAATGTTCGAAATATATTCTGGTCCTTATAATGGCAGACAAAAACAAGACCTATGATTTTAAGTAAATTTGTTATGTTCATATATACATTAATTATTTTTTCCAACTATTTTTTTTAGTTTGTATGTGTTGTTATACAATTGTATTAGACATGGCTATTGAATTTTTTCATTAGATTCTAACTAAACAAATGAGTGTATTTTTTTTTAACTCTTGATGCAAGCAAATGATGAACAGTAGTAATTAGGCACACAAACCTGGAAGACAATATGTACTTGACCATCAACACTAGAGAAGACCGACATAAAGATATGCAGAAAATTAAGTAACACCAGTTCATACACAGTACTCAACTTCCATCATAGAGATGTTTAAGTGCGTGGATTTCAAGACGATTAAAGCTCAGGACTTTGGTACAGTCTCCCCATCTACAGCACTTCTCTTGACCCACATGAGAGATGATATGTGCATCTAGCTGTCCTATTGAGTGAAAGTCTTCCTTGCAGGATGTCCATTTGCATGAATACTCCTATAACAAGAAAATTTGTAAACTGCAGATTTGGAGGCCAAAGTCAATTAACTTACAGTGTCCACATTTTTAACTTAAGTTATAATCATTCACTAAGTTTTACACAAATGTTATTTTTGTTTGAAAATGTTAATGAAAAGGCAAGACAAAAAAAGAGATGTACTCACATAAGTCAATGAAAATAAGACTACTAATAGGTCTTGGTGTGTATTGTGGATTTCACCATGATTTGTTTTACTCTATTTTTGTTTTATTTATCTATATATTGATATTTTCCATGAGTATTTTACACAGATACACATCTAATCAGAGCCTCCGTTAATGTAATAAAGTATATAACTGTTCTGTTCTTCTGTTAATAACTTATCGTAAACAAGGAACCGTCGGAGACGGGTGATGCTCTCCAAAGTTTTTTTTGTCACAATATTGCACTATATATTCAGATAAAAGGAAACGTCTTGAGGGGCATAAGTTTGGACAAAATAATACAATGGATGGTTTAGCAACTTTAAAATTTCAAATTTCAAAGGGCCATAACTCTGTGAAAAATCATCCGACCATAAACGGCTGATAATATGCACATCTCCTCTTGGTAGTGAAGCTTCCCATAAAGTTTCATTGAATTCCCGTAATAAGTTGCTGAGAAATAGCCCGGACAAGAATTGCACTATATGTACAATGGAAAAATTCAAAGGGCCATAACTCTGTGAAAAATCATCCGAAGAGAACCGGCTGATAATATGCACATCTCCTTTTGGTAGTGAAGCTTCCCATAAAGTGTCATTGAATTCCAGTCATTAGTTGCTGAAAAATAGCCCGGACAAGAATTGCACTCTATAAACATGTTAATGGAAAATTTCAAAGGGCCATAACTCTGTGAAAAAAAATCCGCCCAGAACCGGCTGATAATATGCACATCTCCTCTTGGTAGTGAAGCTTCCCATAAAGTTTCATTGAATTCCGGTCATTAGTTGCTGAGAAATAGCCCGGACAAAAATTGTGCACGGACGGGCGGATGGACACACAGACAGACGAAGCGGCGACTATATGCTCCCCCCCAATTTTTTTTTGAGGGGAGCATAAAAATAGCAACAAGTAAATTTGATATATTGTATGAATATGGCATACACTTATTTTTCCAGGTTGAAATCTTATTTAGTTTCTGATATATAGCCCTTAAATGTTTGTAACAGACAGATGGATGGACTGACAGACTGACCGATGGAAAACGCCAAAACTGTATCTCTCTGCCTTTGGCGAGGATAATAATTCAACAGAAAGTAGAAATCATCAATAAAAACTTGATGCATTTAAGTTGACTTAGCATTGAGTGAGTTCATTATGCCCCTTAACTGAACAAAACAGCTATTTCAAATACTAAACATGATTTGTTGCAATTATAAAAAAGCACTTACAGGTCCTGGGTTTCAATCACCAACATATGATAAAAATAGTTCTCAGTAACAAAGGGCACAGAAAATGCAAGAAAAAAACACTTAAAGGTTAAAATAAATATATACATGTATGGTTATTCAATAAACAATGTATAATTTGTCATAAAGTACCGGTCCTGGGTTTTTCTCAACATCATTTGAGAGCATCAACATCCGCTGGGACAGGTTAACATGTTGCTGAATACACAGCTGCATCATGATGTAATGAAGACCACCTTGTCCACACATATGACCCAGCATCATCAGTCCAAACATCTTCATCCACATGGTGGGAGGGAAATGTTCGTATGTTCCTACAGAACAAAACATGTTAATGACTTATTCTAGCTGTGCGGATCTTGGTAATATACCCATTAAAACATTCCTTAAAGACACACACCTTGAAATGAAATACATGGCATAGTAAATTTAAGTATTAATAAGAAACATATTTTATCTTTGCCAATTAGAATATATCTGGTGGTTGCAATGTAGAAATCCGTCTCTTTTGCGCTTTAAAACTTAAAAATAATTGCGTTTGACGAACTGGACGTATACGTATAAAAATCCTTCTGTCAGTTTTAAAAGCGGTAACGTTTGAAAAATAATAAATTACTTGCTAACTAGGCTATAGATTTAATTTTATCTATGCCAATTACAATATATCTGGTGGTTACGTCTTTTTGCGCTTTAAACCTTAAAAATAATCGCGTTTTTTAAATGGATGTATACATATAGAAATCCTTTCAGTTTTAAAATTTAGAAAAATAAATAAATTACTTGCTATCTATGCTATAGATTTGATTTTATCTATGCCAATTAGAATATATCTGGTGATTAAGGTAGAAATCCGTCTTTTTGCACTTTAAAACTTAAAAATAATCGCGTTTGTCGAATTGGACGTGTACGAATAGAAATCATTCTTTCAGTTTTAAAATTAAAAAAAAAAATTACTTGCTAACTAGGCTATAGATTTAATGACAATTTTGCACACTTTCAAATTGCATCTATATGTATTGATTAACATGTATTTCATTTCAAGGTGTGTGGCTTTAATATAATATATAAAACATTGTTGAAATGCTCAGTTAAATAAAAATAAGTAATATCCCTCAATGGGATCAAGTCACACAATAAACTTATAGACAATGCTTAATTTATTCACTTCAAACTGTTTTTCTTGACAGATATCAAAAGTTGAATCAAATTTGCTTTAATTTCATTCAAGATCTTATCACTGCATTTGATTACAAATTTGAAAAATGCTAAAATTTGCCTTCACAATGGAAACTTCTATTTTCCAAGCATCCCTTCCACTTCCTTGAGCTGACTTCGTTGAGTTCTTGATTAGCAGATGCAATCTGTAGGATTAACTTTATAAATAACTCTAAAATAAGTGATCATTACCCAAAAAATAAAAAATATTAATTCTTTTGCCTAATGAGACACTTTCACATCCATAAATGTGCCACAAACATAAAGTCCATTAACCATCCAATCAAAATATTCAGAAATAGAGGTGCTCATTATATTAACAGTAATGACAAAGTTTGTATACATGTATATATTTTCAACATACTATGTTCTGCAAAATATTCTCATGCAAACCAGGGTTGTCAATTTAATAAGCTACATTGCATGTAATAGGGGTAAGACAATTCTGAAAATAATCCTTGTTGTGTTTGTCAAATTTTGTTCGACAACTTCATTAATCACATATTAGCTAGATTTTAGGTTGCCATAGTGTAGTGGATATGGTGGCCACCTCACAAACAGAAGGTCATTGGTTGGATCTTAAACAGTGGAAGCATGCTTAAGATCTCCCCAAAAGACACCTATTAATGATCCTACGGACATATTAGCTTGATTTAACGTATCCATGTTGAAGTGGATATGGTATCCGCCTAGCAAACATGAGGTCAGTGGTTGGATCCCCACTGTGGGAGAAAATTCTTTAGATCTTCCGCAAAGACATCAAGTACTAATCCTACCCAGGGAACGGACTTGAGGGCATTTCAAGCAATCTGGCTAAAACAAACAGGTTTAATTAAAATAGAAAGATTAACTAAAATGGACATATCACTTATATAGGGCTATAACTATCATATTGAGTATGTCAACACAAAATTGTGTCATTAGTTGCTAGAAGATACAGAAAACATTATATGGGAAAGTGCATGTGTAGACCTCCTTTCTTTTGTTACTTAATTAGTACATAAAATGCTTGTCAAGCATACGCAAGGCAGTGATTAAAAGTCATACCATGGGTGAAGCTATTAGCTTAATTTTACTCTCTTTTCCAGTCTCCGGTTGCTTGATGTGGCGACTGCAGAAGTGGCTCAGCAAAGCGTCTTCGTTTGTGCAAACAACCCTGCATTCTGGACACGAAAGGTGCGCCTTCTTGAAATATAAAACTTAGTGAAACATAAAAATATATTAAACATTTTTTTTTCATTATATTAACTAACAAATACCTAATAAACACGAAATTTGAGATTAACTTAGATAAGAAAACATTTAATGTAAGCAAGTTAGTTCAAATAACAATGAACAAAATTGCAATATTTTTTATCAATAAATCAATAATAATTATTTTAAAAAACAACAACCTGACAATCTGCTCACATTTATGTGACTGAACTATCAGTCAAAAAACGTTTGTGAGCTAACAGATAGATATCTGTTATGAGAGAAGATCCAAAATATTTTTGCCATTTCTGATGTCATACTGCAAGTGTCAGTTCTTCTGGCTCTGGGCATTTTCTATTTCTATCAAACCACTAAATTCAATGTATTTTATTCAGAAAAGAATTAACAGACCATGGATGTTATCTAGCCTAAGAAGCATTATAATGCAAGGTACACTAATAAGTTACATTTCTTACCTTTTTCAGCTTCATCAATAAAGGACGACATGCGGGTGGGTTCTTCTGTCTGCAGGGTCGTGCCACTTCTTTCCTCTTCTTCTGCCAAAATATTAATTAAACATACTTGGTAACCAATATTATTTATAATGATGGAAGTAAATATATTTTTAATTTGCAGACAATTATTATATCTCTATTATGCTTTCTCACCAGGTATGTTCCACAGATATTTGAAGCCTTCACCTCCACTACAACGGTCTGGGCAAGTTCTACAACTATACAATCCTTCGTACTGGTTGCTGTCGGACATCTGAATTATGGAAGAAATACACACATATATATTGCCAAGTTGTATGATTTTGATACAAAAGTGATTTATTCCTCTATCGTTATCACAAAAGAATCACAAACCCAACCAACAGCAGTTTTATTCCTATGCTCTCACCTTAAACTCTGCAAGGGGCTCAATTTCACATATCTTGTCAAACCAGAACAAATGTACTTCAAGTTTTCATTTAATTACATGTATATGGACTGGCAAACTATGAATAGTTAAAGAACTTAGAACTGCTTTCTGTCCAATATGCGCATAGCAAATAAGCTTGCATTGTAAATGTTAACACTACCAAAAACGCTATGCTTATTATGAGGACCATTCTTTATACTGTCAATTAAGGGTGTTCACTGAAACATGCTGAACATAATTAAATGTTTGGAACTTTATAAGTGAAACATTCAATAATTTTAAAAAGAAAAATCACTTTAGTCAGTTCCATTTCTTAAGTGGTCTTCATGCATATGGTTTCATGCATGATGTTTCGTGCATAGTGTTTCATTCATCTGAAAGCCAACTACATTATTAGAGGTCTTGTTTTATGCATATGGTTTTATGCATGGTGTTTCATGCAAAGGGTTTGATGCATAGTGTTACACATTTGGTTTCTTTGCGTGTGGTTTATACACGAGGTTTAGTATAGGTTGTTTTCATGCATCTGGTTTTGTGCATGCGGGTTTAGAGTGTGTGGTTTTGTGTATGATGTTTGAGATCGAGGTTTTAATGCCTATCACTTTGGAGTATAGTGTGCGTTCATACAAACAGTTTTCATGGTAAAAGGTTCGAACCTGATGGGTCCTGGTCGAGTTTCATAAGAGAGAAATCAGCGCTGTAGTTTTAGGTTTTGATAATAATTGTTCTGTTCAGTTTCCGATCAATTTGGAAAGATAGCCACAAGGAAAATTCATTATAACCATTCTGTACGATTCGTCCGGAAAGCTAGCCGTTACTGTGTACATAAGGGAGGGATCGTTACAAATCTTAATACCACTTAAACTTAAATTTGCAAACACAATAAGAATGTGAAACCCATTTTAACTTTTTTTTTAAAATAATCAATTAACATCACACATAAAAAGGTTTATAATAATTTAAAACTCATAGAAAAACAACACTTAACGATCAACACAACAACAGCAACTATTAACAGGTGTAACAAGATGGCCATGCATAATTTAGATTTGGATAACTATGTTTTGGCTTAAAACACTTTTTATTTTCACATTATCTTCAATTTTGGATTACGTTCATTTTCAATTGTTATTTTGCAGGTTTCTATATTAGAATGTGTGTTTTCGATTTTATTTCTTTGTTTTGATTTATCATTGATGCGTGACCCTGGCTGAATCTAGCTAGTGGAGAACTTCAAATTACACATACTATGAACAGTGATCCTTAGCAAATTTTGGATAGTATATATGGCCTGGCTCTCACAACTAAAGGTAACATGTAACTTCATTAACCCAGAAACTTTACCTTTCATCAACAGTCTTAGATTTCTGGAACTTACATTCAACATGCACAATTATATAAGCTTAGGCTTTCGATGCAATCGAGCTAGAATAAATGGGTTTAAACTTAACATGAACAGTTATAAACATGCTTCTGTGGAAATCTTTAACTACTGCAAATAAAGAACACATTTATGATGTGGCGCGCAGTCCACAACCGAGTTTGAATAAAGCTGGCTTACATACTTTTTTATTTATTGCAGGATCCAAAAGGTTTCAGAATGACACACAGGGCAAATGGAGTCTCATTCGGTGAAATCAATAGGGGACTTATAAATAATTCCATATCACATTCAAAAGAAGGCTTTAATAAAAGATGGCTTAAATGAAAACTGTCATATTGAGAAGTTTAACATTAGTCTCAGTAAACTGCATACCTCCTTCCGGCCTAAAATTGGTCTTAGTTGACGTTTCCGTTCCTTGCAGACAACCACCATCTGCAAAAGACACATTCTTTATAAAATGACAGAATTATAAAAAAAATTAAAACAGTTTAACTTTAAGTAAAACTTATAATATAAAGTATAATGCTTCTTTTCTTTTTTTAACTTCACAATGTTTATGTTTTTTTCATTCTGTAAAAAAGCCATGAAAACGACTAACAATGACAATGGTATAATTGCTAATACCTTCTTCGTAATCTTGGGATGTAGTGAAGTCTTTTGAAGTGGCTTGATGCCAGCAGTTGCAGCAGGAGCCTAAAATTATTTGTTTAAATACAAACTAGATGACAACCAGACATTGATTCCCACCACGGAATTTGTCCGGACAAGGACAAATCCAATAGTCAGTTAAAGATTAAATGCATCCATGCAAAAGCCATGCTATTTATTCTCAAAACTTGTAAAAACAGGACGAAGCGCCATAATTATGACAAAATCGGTTACAGCTAAAACTCCTTTTTTACCAATCTCTATCACCTTTAACGCCATTCAGCTGTGGAAATATCAGCCAAGTTCTTCCACTATTAATGAAATATTGACTTTACAAACTTGCAGATTGCCAAGCAAGAGACGTGCTTAATACCTACCACATGGGAGGGGGGAGAGCTAGTGATAAAACTTCAAGCTGAAAGAATGCTCTTAAATATTAAATGACTTGGATAATCAACAAAATGCATTAAACATTTTAATGAGTTAAGAAGAAAGAAATTTGATAAACAAGTGTGTTTAAGAACATTTTTCATAAAAGCCACAATGCTATCAACACATGACCACAATTCTGCCAATACATGGTAAGTGACAAATGTGGCCTAAACCCTTTCATAAAACAACATTTTTATTATAACTTGTTTTCATATAAACAAGTATACCATTCGAACAACATCTGCGTATGATTTCGTATTTGCATCAGACACCATGGCTGGAGTGGAAACTGGAGTCCAGACACAATCAAGAACAACAGGCTCAGCTTCAGTCTGGTGGACATCAGTCACTGGCTGCATGTCGTCAAGGACCGTCTCTAAACAGCCACGAGCACCACTGGCATTAAGATGAAGGCCATCCCGGGTGAACATGTTCCTTGTCTATGATTGAATATACATGCAAGCATTTGATTGATTTTCATGTTTAGAAAAATACAAAAAATTTAAGTTGAAATTAATAAACATAATGAGTTTTTGTTTATATACAGTGTTCCAGATAAGTGTTCATGCAATACAAATAACTACATGAAATTTTTTGAAAAAACACCCAGTAAAATAAATCTGTACTTTTCTCTGGTAAAATATAAATTATATGTTCACATTAAAATCACTTTATTACTAAGAGTACTTGAATACATTTAAATAGACGATAGTCCCTGTCTCTGCTATCTTTTATTACTCAAGAATTCTAAAGTTCTGACACATGTCATATTTTGTTATTGGCTGTGAATAACAGTCTTAATGTTTCTTTGTTTTGTATTTATTTTAAAAAGAAACCCTTTTATCACAACAGCAAATAATTACATCATTAAGTTGAAAAAATAATTGATTATAATTTATTGAACAAGAGATTGCCAAGCAATATGCCCCCCTACCGGTGAAACTCCACCATTGTCAGTAAAAAATAATTTTTTTTTTTTATATATTTGTCGCCAAAGCAACCAGAATTTTTGACATAGGAACAAAATAAAATGACGTGCATAATCTCCATATTGCCATCTATCCATGTTTCAAGTTTCATGAAAAAATATTAAGAACTTTTAAAGTTATTGCAGGATCCAGAAAAGTGTGACGGACCGACTGACAGACGGACGGACGGAGTGCAAACCATAAGTCCCCTCCGGTTTCACCGGTAGGGGACAATAAAGCTTTGGGAAAGAAGATACAAACAGACAAGAGCATTGCTTTGTGTCACTTTCAAAGGTGGAGCAGACATTTTTTAAATGATCTGAAAAACATAGAAACATGTTAAAGAAGTCAATTACCTTCTGGTACACCAGAAACCTAACAAACAAAACCCTACGACAGTAGTCCTGAAGTAGTGAGTTGGCTCGTTTAATCCATTTCTGCATGGCAGTCAGACGTCCTTCTGGTATCCAACAACCTTGTCTGTAATCTGCACACCGAGGAAGCACTTCGCACAAGACAACCTCGGTGTCTGGACTGACCTGATGGACCACATCGCACAAGTCAGCAACATCTCTGGAAATTTTTCAATACAATCATTCTCATTAATAATAATATGTAAAAATGCAGTCAACAATTAAATAGTTGTTGTCACTAAGAATATACACTTCATGGCGACAACATATTATTTTCAACTAAATTGTTAAAAAATGTAGAGTAAAGTATACAAATGTGTTCTTTTTCTTTGCAGACTGACTAACCAACCAACATAGTTACATAAACAAATATGTATAATTATATTGTTAATAGTATGCGCATAAATAAACGATTTATTGCGTATAAATAAAACATTTATTGCTATTTCATGTAAAATTAATTGTAGACAGCAGGCCTTTTTCTGCCTATCTCACGCGTCCGATAGTCGGTGGACCCATTCCCAATGCTAAATATGTATATTTTTCTGACAGCAAATAATAAAAAACAGTAAAATTAACATGGATAATAGAAACAAGGGCTGTTTGTAAAACATGCATGCCCCCCCATATGGGCTGTCAGTTGTAGTGGCAGCCATTGTGTGCATACGTTTTTTGTCACGGTGACCTTGACCTTTGACCTTGTGACCTAAAAATTAATAGGGGTCATCTGCCACTCATGATAAATGTTCCTATGAAGTTTCAAGATCCTAGGCATAAGAATTCTTGAGATAGCATCCGGAAACCATTTTACTATTTAAAGTCACTGTGACCTTGATCTTTGACCTAGTGACCTGAAAATCAATAGGGGTTATTTGCCAGTCATGATCAATGTTCCTAAGAAGTTTCATGATCCTAGGCCTAAGCATTATTGAGTAATCATCCGGAAACCATTTCACTATTTCGAGTCACTGTGACCTTGACCTTTGACCTAGTGACCTGAAAATCAATAGGGGTTATTTGCCAGTCATGATCAATGTTCCTATAAAGTTTCATAATGATCCTAGGCCTAAGCATTATTGACTGATCATCCGGAAACCATTTCATTATTTCGAGTTACTGTGACATTGACCTTTGACCTAGTGACTTAAAAATGAAAAGGGGTCATCTACCAGTCATGATCAATGTACCTATAAAGTTTCATGATCCTATGCCTAAGCGTTCTTGAGTTATCATCCGGAAACTATCTGGTGGATGGACCGACATGTGCAAAACAATATACCCCCTTTACTTCGAAGGGGGGCATACATATTGTGTAATGCTTTATTTATAAATTAGAAACTAGATCACACTTTTACAATGATTG
Organism: Dreissena polymorpha; assembly: GCF_020536995.1. NCBI lineage: Eukaryota > Metazoa > Mollusca > Bivalvia > Myida > Dreissenidae > Dreissena > Dreissena polymorpha. Next base: position 86,347,675 of record NC_068361.1, on the reverse strand, counting down.
TTAGTTCTCCATGAGGAATAAACCATGAAAAATGTTAGTATTGCAAATATATGTAGTTATGGGAAACAACTATATTAAATTAAAATAAGTTTTTTAAAATTATTGATTTATAAACTTTATGTACCGGTAAAACACCGCTTCATTCGTATGAATGTCATTGGAGCCTAGATGAATATACAGCTGTTGAACATCCATCTCCCTCAGGTCTCTCAACAATGCATGGCGAAAACCCCGACGATCACCAGAAAGTTTGGCACCTTTGAAAACAGAGTTAGCGATTATATTTTCTTAAAGAATATCTCAGTAAATAAATTGTAAATATACAATGAATGAATACACAAGGAAAATGCATGTTTTTCCTCAGGATTAAAATGAAAAGTTTGCAAATACAATTCTCTAAAATCTGTACAAATATCCCACGCGTTAAATATACAACCATGAAAATAAGTTCAAAAACGCAATTATGGCACATCAACATAATAAGTATAACTTTACATTGATGACAAATATTGTAAGCATAAGAAGCTTAGGAATTGAAATCTTAACTGATTAAGTATCAAGAAATGAAATAATTATATCATTTATAGAAACAAATGTGTAACTTTAATAACTGTTCTATACCATTTCCATTACATATTCTCACCAGAGATTGGCAGGCATTTGACAGCTATATCGTCAGGAAGAATATCCTTAATCCGATGAACATTTGAGTCCCCAGCAATAAGGTTCACTTTTTTTCCTGTCGTGGGCACCTGAAAAAAATAAAAGGAAAACGCTTCCCGCCACAACGCTGCATCCTGTTTAGCTAAAGAAACTTCAGCGTACAGTGCGTCTAACTACAAAAAGAATACAGTCAAAACTGGTCAATCACACTTCAAGAAAAATTAAGGTCACACAAGTGAAAAAGCACTAGTTTTCAATAATCAATAAGTGTTAAAATTGCTATACACTGGTCAGTGTTAAATGCAAATATCACTTTGAACACGTAAAAGCGTCAATTATTGCACTTTAAGTGGTCAATCACACTTCAAGAAAAATTAAGGTCACACAAGTGAAAAAGCACTAGTTTTCAATAATCAATAAGTGTTAAAATTGCTATACACTGGTCAGTGTTAAATGCAAATATCACTTTGAACACGTAAAAGCGTCAATTATTGCACTTTAAGTGTCCAAATGCGCGAAGCACGTGTTTTTAACAGATCACGAAAGGGGTAATAAAACACACAGTTGAACTTGAAGTGAAAGTAAACACAAATCCTTCGTTCACGCACACTAGGTTACTAGGTCGCGAAAATTAATGCCACTTTGAATAATACACTTCACACCGTCGAAATACACCAAATCACAATAAAACGATTGCTATTGCAAGTTCAAAAACAAAACAGAAATATATTTACCGCCGAAATGACTTATTGATCTCAAAATAATGTCACAAACGTATACGATTCCGTATCTCAACCGTTTGAAAGAACGTGGTAAAATCAGAAGGGGTGATTATTCCAACGATGTTTTTTTAATTCTGCGATTGATTCTGTAGTGCCGGGCACCAGTCGTCTATGTGCAACCTCCATTGAACTACGCGTATATGTTAGTGGATGTTGGCCGAGCTCCACGAGAAGCGGGTCCGGGATTCTCGTGGATGGGAGAGTGCAGCCAAACAGCCCTTCCTAGACCAGACGCTCACGAGTGAGGACGTGTTGAACTGTTGTGCACATTAAAGAAGCCGGGAAACGTATCGCATCGTAAGTCACCCTTTATCATTTTTCCTGTTTAGTCTACCAGTACGGTCCACGAACACCAAAGCTAACCGGGATAAAACACAACATTGGCGTTGTCGGCAGGATTCAGTGTCTCATGTGTTTTTGTTTCCAGGTTTTGTCTTTTGATAAACCACGTGGTGGACCACATGTTGTAGTTTAACAATTTTGTTATTGGTTTGAACCAGCCACGCAACGTAGGAATACTCTGACGCCATACTCCATTTGAAATTTTATTTGAATTTCCCGGCCACGTGTTAACTCGTCCGTGTCGGCCATCTTTGTTGTTGTCACCACAATTGAGGGCTTAAGTTCACGTGAAAGATAGGCACATGATAGGAATTTTAATTTTTTTGTTTTGAAAAACGTTTTCATTGTCCTTACCATTGTAGCACAACTTTTCATTTAAGAATTTTTTGATTAAGTAACTTCAAGTCCGTTTTTATTGGTTTTGTTTAAATTTTCTTTATTTACCCTTTAACGTTCTAAATTAACAATGGATATGGGAAGTGGATATACCCCACCATTTTCACCGGTAGCCCCCAGGAAAGTTCGTGTGAATTTTGACACTCCCACTAGATTATGCAATATTCTGGGGGTGGGCAGACAACTGGCACAGGCCATTGTTGTGATACGGGAAAACACGGGAAATTTGGTACCAAATACCTTGGGTACAATTATAGGGCGGCCGCTGACCATGGGTGACATGACCGAGTTAGATTTTAGCACTAACCCCGCATTATTTAGAGAAACCCTGTGGTATGGGGACGGTGCGGAAAATGCAAGTAGTCCCATGTACCCACACGGAAGGCGAGCAAATATGCCTGTGTTGGATGATCCGATAAGTCGCGAGAAAGCCCAACTTATGGCCCAAATTACAGCTCTTGAGGCTGACTTAAATGCTAGTTATGAACGTTTTAAGTCACAAACAACTTCATCCCGCTCATTAAACTATGGGCAAGATCCCCAAGAGGCAAAAAACTTGCCCCGGCCAGAGTCCTATGTGACATTGTCCCAGACCCCAAGGATATCTAGGGAATTTAATCTGCCCCCGGGACGACCAGATAGGGAACCTGTGCTAAAGTGGCACAGTCCAGTGACGACGCTCAAGACAGAGACCCGTTCCCCAATAACTCGTCCCCGCCTACACTTGGGCGTGTTAAGTGACGACAATGAGGCCTTTTTGCATCAACTGTCACTTTTAAACGCTGCACGAGCTCTCCCAAGTCCTCCGGTGACAAGTACTCCAGCCACAACTGTTCCCCCTGTAGTGTCTGGCCTAGTTACGAACAACCCTCCAGCTACAAACAACACACCAGCTCCAAACAACCGCCCAACTATAGGTAATCCTCCAGCTCCAAATATCCCTACTGTCCCAGCAGTAATGACAATCCCAAGTAACCCTCCAGCCCCAAATATTCTTACTGTCCCAGCAGTAATACCTATAACGAATAACGTCCCTACTTCCGTCCCACTTCCGCCTACCATACCACATACTACTTCCGTCTCACTTCCACCTATCACACCAAACCTCCTTACCCCTTTAAAGAGGGATGTACTCACCAAGCTTCCCAAAGCTTTGCAATTTGACGGCCGCAGCAACTGGCCAGTCTTTTGGGGTAAGTTTGAAGGGTACGCCAAGTTGAACAGATGGTCAGACGAGGAAAGCGCAGAGTGCCTAGCCTGGTGTTTAATAGGAAAGGCATCAGATTTTTACGCGGTGTTAACCGAAGGCAATACTAAAGTACAGTACGCTGATCTTATGCAGCGGTTGGAGGAGCGTTTTGGGGCAAAGGAGCTCCCCGCCACGGCTCAGGGTCGTTTTCAGGTTGCCCACCAGGCATCAGGTGAGTCCCTGGAAGATTGGTCAGACCGTGTTCTGACGCTGGCAACTAAAGCCTTTAGGGACTTGCCTTCAAAATATGCTACCGAACAGGCGGTGGCAAAGTTTTGCCAAGGGCTGAGCGATAAGGAGGCAGGCAAACACGTGAGCCTACAAGTACCCACCTCAATGGGGGACGCCATGAACAAAATTAAAATGCATAATTATGTCCTCGCAGCATGTGCCTCTATTCCGAGAGATGGTGCTAAGGTAAGGCCAGAAGACTCGAAGCGGGTGCACGCAGTAAATATAGAGCCAAACCCAGTTGCAGTGGATGGGTCTACTGTTGGTAGGTTGGTTCAGGCGGTAGAGCGCCTAGAGGGCGCTATTGGGCATTTGTCCGGGGCCGGGGGAAATTCGGGCGTTGATCCCAGATCCCAACAACTGGGTCAGCCGCCCCGTAATAGAGGTTTGAATAATTCTTCCTATCAAGGGAACGCCCCTAATCGGGGATTTTATGGCCAAAATCAGGGTAGGTACGCCGAGGGTAGGGGTGCCGGCGGTCCACCTAGATACCCGAACCAGTACAACCCCTACAATAATCGCAATGCAATCCCAGTGGGTGCGCAGCGCGGAGGGTATAGTGGTGCCAACAGAGGTAGGTACCCTTACCAGCCTGTAGCGAACAGGGGGGGTCGCCCTGGCTATGCGCCTCCACCAGGACCCGGAAGACGCGGAGGTGGAAGGCAAGATGTGGTATGTTATAGATGTAGGGGTTTAGGTCATTTTCAGCGGGAATGCCCACAGCCCGCCCCTGCCCCTCAACAACCTTTAAACTAGAAAAGGTCGGGCTTCGCGGCCCATGTCCGACCTTGACGTCCGTGGCCAAAAAGGGGAGGGCGCCGCCTGTGGAGGCAATAACAACTGAACAGTCAGGTCAACCGGAAGTGGTTCATGTTAACCAACTCGGATCGGTTTCACAGTTTTGCATGAAGGTTCAGGTAGGCGACATAGTGGTAAACGCGGTGGTTGATTCAGCTGCCGAGGTCAGCATTATTTCGGATAAAATATATAAATCCATGAAACATCCCCCTCCTAAGCTACGTGACGTCAAACTGTTGACTGCAGGCAGGAAATTGTCCATGCATGGTTCTATTGTAGGCCCAGTAAAGCTTCAAATTGGCAACTGTTGGTATACGGAAAATTTGTATGTTGCCCCAATAGATACAGATATGCTCCTCGGTTTTGATATCTTGGTTCATCGTGGGAAAGCTATTCTTAACATGGCAGAAGCCATTCTAATTTTTGATGGACAGGTTCTGAGCCTAGACATAGGGTCAACAGACGGACATAGGCAGATCGCGGAAGTGCGAGTGGGGAAGAGGCGTGTAGTACCCACAAATTCAGTTATGAAGGTTAAATGCCAGATGCCTAAATCTGAGACAGATTATGTGGTTGAATCTTTTGGTAACTCGAAGCTACTTGTCCCTAGGGTGGTACTGTCTGCGGGTTCTGATCCCGTATTGTGCCTAGTCAACCCTACGGACCGCTTTCAACTGGTCAAAAAGAATTCTCTTATTGCAAGGGCGTATCCAGTTGCAGAGTACCTATCCAAGGATTCTTTTGCCCCAGATTCAATGGGATGCCGGGTACAAGCTTGCTCTCGCGTGGATCCGGTGATGACGAAAGCATTACCGGAGCACATCCGGGAATTATACGAACGTTCCGGAGAGCATCTAAATGAGTTAGAGCGGAAGCAGTTAGCAGACCTGTTGACCGAGTATCAAGATGTGTTCGCCAGGGATGAGTTTGACCTGGGTAATTTTACAGCTATCTCACACACTATTGATACCGGAAGCGCCCTACCGGTCACAGAGCGTATGCGGCGGACACCCGCCATGTTTGTACAGGAGGAGGAGTCTCATCTCGATAAGATGTTGAGGGCCGGTGTGATTGAGGAATCGACATCGGAGTGGTCCTCAGCCCCAGTGTTGATCCGGAAGCGAGATGGTAGCGTCAGGTGGTGTATTGACTACCGGAAGTTAAATGACGTCACTGTTAAGGATGTATTTCCCTTACCCCTGATCGATGACTGTCTAGACACTCTAGCAGGCAGTGTCTGGTTTTCTAAGCTCGATGCAAACTCGGCTTATTGGCAGGTGAACATTGCGGAGGAGGACCGGAAGAAGACTGCGTTTGTAACGAAGTACGGCCTCTTCCAACATGTAAAAATGGGATTCGGACTCTGCAATGCCCCCGCGACCTATTCCTGGGTAATGAACCTGGTTCTTAGGGGTCTCAATTGGGAGACCATGTTGGCTTTCCTGGATGACGTCATGGTTTTGGGTAGCTCATTTGCTGATCATCTGTCAAATCTGCGGGACGCTTTTTCCAGATTTCGTTTGCATGGTTTGAAGTTAAAGGCCAAAAAGTGTATTCTTTTTCAGCGACAGGTTGAGTTTCTGGGTCGCAGAGTGAGCAGCAATGAGATTGCCATGACAGACGCCGACATTCAGGTTGTTTTAGATTGGCCGATACCTAGGTGTGCCAAGAAGGTTGAGAGGTTCACCGGTTTAGCAAATTATCACCGAGTTTTTATCAAAAATTACTCTGATATAGCGGCGCCATTGTATCAGGTCACGGGCAAGAGTCTCTTCCGGTGGGAATATGAGCAACAAAAAGCGTTTGATGAATTGAAAAGGGCATTGACGTCTCCACCCGTACTAGGGCTCCCAAATCAGAATGATGAGTTTATCCTGGATACCGACGCGTCGGATGTTGCCATAGGAGCAGAACTCATCCAGCTTCAAGATGGGGAGGAACGGGTGATAGCGTACGGTAGCTACGCCCTGACCAAAGAACAGAGGCGTTATTGCACTACCCGGAAGGAGCTACTGGCGGTAGTACGGTTTACGCGTCAATTTAGACACTATTTGTTAGGTAGACCTTTCACAATCAGGACTGACCACTCGAGTTTAACGTGGCTGTTGCGCTTTAAGCAACCACAGGGACAGCTGGCTAGATGGATGGAGGAATTATCACAGTTTAATATGGTGCTGCAACACAGGGTTGGCCGAAAGCATGCGAATGCGGATGCTCTTTCCCGTATTCCCGAGGGCTCATGCGATATTCGGTCTGGAGATTTGCCTTGTGGAGGGTGCAAGCACTGCCAGCGTGCGGATCTGTGGGATGCATTCACTGAGGACGTTGATGATGCCGTTCCATTGGTGCTGCCAACAGTGCAATCAGTCGTCCGTGACATTGGGGTGTTCACCGACGAGAGCACTGAAGGAGACAATGGTGAGACTGGCAGCGTCAGTGAGGTTATAGGAGCAGCAACAGGAGACAAGAGTGGCAAGTCGGATCCTGAATTGCAGGAGGAAGACCTCATTTTGAAAAATTTGCTTCAGAATTCATGTCAGGTTGATGTGTTGACAGTTGGTGGCGATTTTTGGGTATGTGCCTGTGTTCCAGAACCGGAACCGGAGGTTCAAGCCGGGCCAGCCGTGTCGGAACCCAGCAGTTGGGGTTTCACATGTGTGGATTTGCTTGAGGCGCAAAGTCAGGATCCGGATTTAAGCTTTGCTCAGCAGTGGCTGAGCAAGGGGATCGAGCCCGGGGAAGCGGAATTGTTTGCAGCCAGTCCAGGTGCTAAGTTTCATTGGTTAAACAAAAGTCAATTGTTATTAATTGATGATGTTTTATATGAAAACAATCCTGTGACTGGAGATAAGCTGTTGGTAGTGCCAAAGTCCCTGAGGGAGGAGGCAATCCGGTTGAATCATGATATTCCCTCCGCGGGCCATCAGGGCATCAAGAGAACCAAGGAGAAGGTCAAGGAGAAATTCACCTGGTACGGTATGAGCAAAGAGGTGGCCGGATATGTGTCCGTGTGCGAGGCCTGTAACCGGAATAAAAAATCCGATCGGAAGGGAAAAGGTCCCATGACAGAGTATCAGGCTGGAGCTCCCATGGAGAGGGTCCATTTGGATTTTTTAGGTCCATTACCAAAAACACGCGATGGCAATGAGTATATACTCATGATGGTGGACCAGTTCACTAAATGGGTCGAATGTGTACCCCTCCCAACGCAGACGGCCGAGGACACAGCTCGAGCCGCTGTAAATCATTTTTTCTCCAGATTTGGTTTTCCCCTTCAGGTTTTTTCTGATCAGGGACGAAATTTTGAATCCAAGCTCTTCGCAGAGTTATGCAAGGTGCTAGAGATTCACAAGGCTCGTACCACGCCGTACCGTCCTTCAGCTAATGGCCAAGTAGAGCGTTTCAACCGAACGCTAATGGACGCTGTCCGGTGTTATATTGGCAAACACCAGAACCGGTGGGACCAAAACCTACAGCAAATAGCAGGAGCACTACGTGCTTCTGTCAACCGTAGCACAGGTTTCACGGCAAACAGACTAATGTTGGGTCGGGAAGTAAATACTCCGGCCAATTTAATGTTTCCTTTAAATGGGAAACCTATGGAAGAAGAAAATTATGCTCACCAGTTGGTGAATGATCTCCAAACCGCACATGAGTGCGCAAGGAGCAAACTAAGGGCCACCACAAAGCGCATGAAGCGCAATTACGATTTGCGTTTGTTAGAACGAAATTTCGAAGTTGGGGATGCTGTATACCTCCTTGACACCGCCACTATGAAAGGTAAGTGCAAAAAACTATGCCCTCCTTGGAAAGGACCCGGACTGGTGGTAAGAAAACTATCACACCTTCTCTTTCAAATCAAACTAAAGAATGCAGTCCATGTCATGAACCATGATCGTCTCAAACCATGTAGGGATAGAACCTTGCCAGCCTGGCTAACAAAAGAAAGGGACCAGCCCGAATCTGACCTTGACGAAACGACAGATGGGCAATTATACTGTCTATGTAGGAAACCTTGGCAAGGCCGATTCATGATCCAGTGTGATCATTGCGATGAATGGTACCATGGATCATGTGTGAATGTTACGGCCACTGATGCTTTGGACATTCAAAGGTACCGTTGTCCGAAATGTTAATTTTAATGGTAGAGAACAACAAAACAAACAACCTGTTAACACTGATTATCCTGTGCAATGTGCGCAGGCTGATCAATGTTTACAGGCGTTTTATCATTTGTCTTGCCATGGTCATTTTAGGATCAATGGTGCTAGATGCATGTCTAATTGAATTAAACTGTGAACACTAATTAAACCGTGAACACTAATTAGCCTGTACAGTGTGCGCAGGCTGATCTTTGATAGTGTTTCCGGAATTTGTTTAAAAGAGAGTCTCTGTTATAAGTCGGGGATAAAAGTAAATGTATACGCATAAAGCCCTATTCTCCAAAAATCTATTTTTAAAGATTTTAGAATTGGAAAAAACAAACAACACTACAACGACTTGACTTGTGTTTTAATTCTACCCTCATTGTTTTAGGATGGATTCAGATCTAATAACGGTCGAGGAAGTGGAGTCTTCCTTTGATGAGGAGTTGCTGTTAGAGCCAGAAGGTGAGGGTTCTACACCCAGTAAAAGCTGGGCTGAGCAGATGGATGAGAGGGATAGGGTGTGGACCGCGGCAGCCCAGCGTATCATAGCTGAGCGGTCCGGTAAAGTGCCCACTGCATGCTCACCAGATGTTGAGGTATTAGATGCCAATAACAACATAAGTGCCTCCCCGGTCGCTGGCCATAGTAATGCTGACTATAACCAAGCCGCTCCGTATTCGAACGGTCGCGGTTATGGTAGGCCTTGGTATGGTAGGCGGCCGCGTGGGAGAAGAAGTTTTGATCCCCGCCGTTGGGAAAGATCCCAATCGTTCTTTAATAATAAGGGGAAATATGTACAACCTGTCCGAAAATTTGAAGGGGACAAAAGGGGAAAATACAATTTTGTACAACCTCTCCCACTTCTAGACCCACGAATAATGCCTGTCCGGAGCAATGAAGGGTTTAAGAAGAGGCCTCAGGCCCAGCGGGAAAGATATGGGGGGAATGATGGGGTTTCTTCCATTAAAAGGCCTAGGGTAGATTCGTGTTGTCCGGTCCGGGATTGCGGAGAGACCTTTGACTTGAGACACGTTCTTAAATCTCACGTTCCGCAGGTCATGGACCTCAGGGTCCCACTAAGTGAGTCCCTTACACGTAGAAGATTAGCATTTTTGATGGCGCTGGGGGTCAGGGTTGTCCGGGATGGAACGTCTGTAGGGGATTTGGCGTTGTTTGCATATAAGATGGGCTATGTACCCAAGGGGGGTGGGGAAAAACCCTCCCAGGTTGGGGCTGCAGAAGCTATTGCGAGATTAACAGGGGAAGAGGCAAATACCTTCTTTAGTTTATTGGACTGGAGCGTATTAGGCCGACTATGGGCCCTTCTTACTTGTGATGAGCAAAAGTTTTTTCAGGAGACTTATTCCCTGACAGCTGAGGAACAGGAGTCCAGGTGGCAGGTGGCTGTTGACAGCCATTGCCACTTGGACAGATGGTCTATCAAAGTGGGGGTGAGCCTGGATGGCAATATATTGACTCATCTTAAGGACCACTCCCCTTTGGTAGAAATAGAGGTAAACGTGAAAGCTATGGTTACCAATTTTTGTGACCCCCCCACCTACCCTGATGTTTCCCTACTGAAAACACTATCCTCCATGCGGTGTTTTCCCACCATTGGTTTACACCCTAAGGGGGCCTCCAGGTATTCAGACACCGACATAAATCAGTTCGCCAAATTACTTGGCAGGCCCGAGGTAGTGGGGTTTGGGGAGGTGGGTTTGGATCACTCTGTGCCCTATACAGAATGGTTGGGGCAGTCCATTCTACTAAGGCGTGTCCTGGGCTTTCTGGAAGAACGGCATGTTTTGATCCTTCACTGTAGGGGGTCAAAGGGAGATCAGGATGGCAGGGAAGTTAATATGCGCCTCCTATCAATACTTCATGGATTAATTAGTCCCAATCAGCAAATCCACCTGCATTGTTTCCGTGGAGACCTGGAAATGTTCCGGGCCTTCACGGATTCATTCCCAAATACTTATGTTGGGTATACCCACAAAACTAGTGATTTGTCACCAGCAGCGCTACTAGCATTGCGCACAATACCCACAGAGCGATTGCTTGTGGAAACAGATGCTCCTTATTTTGTCAACCCTACCATTGGTCCTTTTTCTTCACCGAATGTGGTGGGGCTGGCAGCCAGGAATGTGGGAATGATAAGGGGCGAAAGCACAAGGGATGTGCTCACAGCCACTGTGTCAAACTTTGAAGATTTGTACCGCCTTAAGTTATAAAGTGCGATGTGTATTGCTAGCAGAATTTATGTAATGATATTACATCATAATTGCTATTTAAGTAAAAGCAAAATAGAGCACAAAATATGTGCAGACAGTGTTTATAAAATTGTTATTGCGTTTGCGTAAAAATATTACGTTATTCCTTTATCTTTGTTGTTTTAGATGATGGTTTCACCTGTGGTCGCACCTGATTTCTTTTTTCTTCTTTTTTATGTTTGACTTGTTTTCTAATTTTGGGAGGTCCCCGCTGTTGAGCTACGCCATTTTTTTTTATGTAATCCCAAAATTGCTGAAATATCCATTATATAAATTCAAAAACAAATGTTAATGAATAAAACGAATTCATCTTAATAATGTAATATAAAGACTCATACAATTAAAAAAAAAATAATGCACAAAGCATGTGCTATCAGACATTGTCTAATTTCCAGAATACGTACCGCCTAAAGATTTGGCAGTGAGGGTGGGAGTATTGTTATTGCAGAATTTGCACATTTTTAGCAATTGTAAACATTCATATTATCGTAATGTATACACATATATCTAATTCCTCTGGGAAGTAACCACTTTCGCCAAATCATACAAATGTTAAGATTCATACAAAAATTAAGACTCATACAAATATAGAGACTCGTATAATTTAGAATTATACATATAACACAACACATTAATAGTATATCATACAGTAAATGGATGAAAAACACAAGTCCATAAATAAATAATAATAATTTATTAATGTATGTATACCTGTTATTTACCCAAGTTATTAAGTCATTTTTCGGGGCAGGAAAAGTAAATATGCGCCTCCTGTCAATACTACATGTATTAATTATCTTTTCTTTCTTTCTGGAAGAACTGCATGTTTTGATCCTTCACTGTACGGGGTCAAAGGGAGTTCAGGATGGCAGGGAAGTTAATATGCGCCTCCTATCAGTACTACATGGATTAGTTATCTTTTTTTTCTTTCTGGGAGAACTGCATGTTTTGATCCTTCACTGTACGGGGTCAAAGGGAGATCAGGATGGCAGGGAAGTTAATATGCGCCTCTTATCAGTACTACATGGATTAATTATCTTTTCTTTAATAATAAGGGGAAATATGTACCGCCTGTCCCAAAATTTGTCCCTGACCCGTAGTAGATTAGCATTTTTGATGGCTCTGGGAGTCCGGCTATCGTCCCTCCCAGATTGGAGCTGCGGAAGCTATTGCAAAATTCACGGGGAAAGATTCAAATCCCCCTGTTGTGTCTGGTCCGGCCAAAGATAACCCCTTAGTTACTAATAACCCTCCGGCCATCAGTATTCCTCCTGTCCCAGCAGTGATGACCATCACAAGTAAATAGAAATTCTTCCGTCGCCTTCGACATCGGCCACTTGAACGTATTCCTTTTTGTTATGAATGATGTGCTTTGTAAACAGCTGACTGTACAGATTTACACACTGGTCACAGAATAACCCACACTGTAGAACTCTGTCTCTGTTAAAGAATCATTGCTGAGAGTAATGTAATGTAGAAATAATGTAAACAATAATGTTGATTCTATATATCAAAAATGTTAGTGACCCCAGTTAAAATAAAAATAATATATAAAACATTAATATATATTAAGTATTCATCATTAAATATTTAGATAGTAAAGGTCAGGTTATAATATAATACATAGAACTATTCCTCTAGTTACAGAAGGACTACAGCCTTTGGTTTTTCCTTTCTGGGAGAAGCTATTGACCTAGAGTTTGCCCTCTAGTTTCAGAACAAAACAGCTTCTTTGTTTATATTTATTACAGATGCTATGGCTTTATTTCACTGAGACTAAAATCTTCCTGTTTCGCAGGTCGACGTCCAGAGCACAGAAACAGTCTCTACCTCTGTTCTAAACTCTGCTATATAACCGACTGAGTTATTTCCGCGTCTTGAGTTTGAGCGGTATTCCAAATTGAACAAATGGTCGGACGAAGAGAACGCAGAACAGCCTCTGTTTTTCCTTGTGTAGGATCTCCACTAACCTTCTGCCATCTGAATAAACAACTACAAACTAGGTTTTTCCTTCAGTGCAACGGGCGCATTAATGAGTTTAACTCTTGCTGCAAAATCATTCTCCGCGTACTTTAGGTAATATTCATTTATTGTATGGAGGTAGTATATGTGGAGTTCTTATTAGGTATTTGGGCATAATATATGATATAAAATATATCTCCCAGGAAACAATCATCAATCATTTATTAATGAATTCATTTAATGAACTTTGTCTTCATTCGTCCATTAAAATTTTCAACGTTACTCTAGAATTTATTTTCATACCAACTATGCTTTTACTATAACTACAACTATAGTAACTACTACTATAGAAAAACTTTTACTACTACTACTACTACTGTTGCTGCTGCTGCTGCTTTTGGTGTTGCTGCTGGAGTGTACCCTTACTTTGGAAACCGTTTTGGTGCGGTGTGATGTTGAGTTATTAGATACCAATAACAACATTACCGAGCAAAAGTCAGTTGACTTATTTACGCAAAGGGGGCCTCTAGGTATACAGACACCGACATAAATGCCTTTCGTCCGATCTCTCTTTCTGCGCGACGTCCGCAGTATACCACAACTAAAATTAATTCCTCTCCATTAAATGTCAATAACCCCCTTTTTATAATCATAGAATAATAACCCACAATTGGTTATGCCTTGGTGCAAATAGGCTTGCTTATAAAATGCAAATACATAATAAACAAAAACAGTTTCAGTGAATGGCTAATTTGCACAACTATGAAACTATACGCTTTAACCATAAAGCCATAATTAAATGAAATCAATGGTCACTGTGACTGCCTTTTATTTGATTATGCATATAAGCCTACAAATTGTGTAAAAACAAATCTGCAAAAACAAAATAATTTTCCAAACAAGGTCCTGTAACTCCTGCCCTTCACAGGCTCACAGTAACAGACACACATATACAATACAATACCATATAAAATACACAGGCTCACAATTCCTCACACAATACTCACATTGGGATATAGACATACCCCATTAACTCAATATGCCTCAAAACCCGAGTGTATCAATACAAAAATCAACCCAGGTGCCTTACCAAAGCTTTTCGACCCAATATTCTAAAAAACAAGGTCAGGTTTCTCCTGTCCTTTTCTTGTCTACACAATGAATGGACATGAGCACCCACCTTACAATCCATTTTTTGCTGGTTTACATTGAACTAGCAGAGTCTTGGATGTCGCCAACCTGGTGAGGTCGAGACTGCCAGGACAGGTATTCACTATCACATCAACCCTTTGTTGTAGGTTGCAAATGTCAACTTTTTTACCACCAAGACTGCAATACTGCCAAATTCTGTGGAGTCTGGGAAGACTGCAATACTGTCAAGTTCACTTTCCCTTCTTTGGTATCGCTGTTTGCAGACATTTATAAATGCGTTGCCTTTTACTCTAAATCCAGACTGCTGTTTTTTAAGGCCATTTCCATACTTTGTCTTCATAAACGCTTCTAGAACTTCATCTTCCCGGTTTTTTCGTCCTGGCTGTTCAGGCTTTTCCCTGTTCCCTGGCCCCGAGAAACGAGTAAACTATTTTCAATTGAAATAATACTCGAATTTCCTGGCCGGCGAATTAATTGTATACCCGGTAAGCACATTTTTACGGCTTACGGGACATTTTAATTAATTATTGCAAAACACACAAAACAAAATACGTCAATCAATTTAATTCAGTACAACAATTACATATTGTGGGGTCATTAATAAGCAATAAACAAATATAATAATTAAAATCCATTGAGTTATGTCTGTTTCAATAGCTGAACAATTTGGATCACAAACCACTTTATCTTCATTAAACTATATGGAGTTAAATCCCATTTTCTTGGCACATTGTTTACATTTTTTATCAGCGACGCAGATATTGTAAACATTCAGGTCATCAGGTCATCTGGTGCACTTTAATCCGCACCACTGATCACGCGACCTCGAAAACAGACAATATATATTCACGTCTAGACGGTTTGTAGCGTATCCGACGCCTAGCATGTCTAAAAATAGACTGCTCTATCTGAGCAGACGATTAGAATAGGCCACTGAATATTGAAATGTATTTAAACAACAAACAAGACAAATACTCTGATGTTTTACTGAAAACTCTATCCTATTCGCGGTGTTGATAATGTACATGTATTACGGGGTACGCGGAGTATAAAAGTAAATAGTTATTTTAAAACATTTTGAGAAAATTAAATTAATTGTTTTGAATCGGTATATGTCCTATTGTTTTATTTTTAACTCGGGTTTTTATCACAATATTGTCGGAATTACAAAATTGAAACTAATCTGAGTAGTGCTCTGCGAAAAGGGGTTTTAATGCATGAGCGTAAGGCATCGTCCCAGATTAGCTGGTGCCGTCCATATTAAACTTCCTGTAATTTTCCATTATATGACAGAGGTTTAAGGTGCTTTGCACATTCACGGATGTGTTTATTTCCCGTGAAGTGGGTCTTTTTCCATTAAAAGGCCTAGGAAATATTCCTGCTGTGGCAGATGAGTTTTTTTTTCGGTACAGCTCTTCCTTCTTTTTGAGATGTTCCCGTACATTCACGGATGTTTTTGTATTTTCTTATTAAATCCAGTCTTTTCCTGGTGGTCGTATGTGACAGTGCTTAGCGACCACTGTTACAACGAACCACTGGATGTAGTAACTATTGTTGTGGTCCGCGAACATTCGCCATTGTTTTGGTACGGGAAAATACGGGACATTTGTACACAAATACTTGGGTGTTTCCTGCAATATACCCATCTTGGCATCTCCGTCATCTTTTATTCTTCCATGTTAAGATTCGTGAATCGATCTTACTTAAATCACTTCGTCATTTCTGTATCATGTCATCTATTTTAGTAACTTCTGTAAATGAATAAATTTACCAACAATATGCTTAAGCAATGTCCTAGAATTTTGTCGCATGAGTTTGTTTCTTATAGGTGACAGTGCTTGACGACCACTGTCACACTCCATACTTAAAAAAAAAGAAAAAAAAAGTAATAAAAAAAAATAAAACAGGGCCGGAAGTGGTATTTCCCGGAGTTTTTCTTTTAAACAATATTTTTCCTGTCTTTCTAAATTTTTATGTTACCGTGCTTGACGGCAACTGTCTGTTAGCTTCACTTTGATTTTTTGAATGACCGGAGATGTGACCCGGTGCATGTACACTTTAATTTTGGTTTCATTTTTGTAAAGTACATTATTTCTGAGTTTGATCTCCACATTCTAATACATAAGTGACTGTACTTGTTGGACGAAAGCCAACAAGAATGTTTTTTCTTGATTAATTAATTGTCGGACGATAGCCGACATGAATTTTTTATTTTTAATTATCTAATGTGATGGAATTTTAAATATGCAAGAAACATATTGGTCACTAACCGCTAGAATGCAGCGGTCTGTATACCCCGCTGGGCAAGGGCACTCCTGTGCCTGCGGGAAGGGGGAAATCATGGTCCCATTTGAGTCTCTGTCTCGGTGTATACCCCGCTGGGCAAGGGCACTCCTGTGCCTGCGGGGAGGGGGAAATCATGGTCCCATTTGAGTCTCTGTCTCTGTGTATACCCCGCTGGGCAAGGGCACTCCTGTGCCTGCGGGAAGGGGGAAATCATGGTCCCATTTGAGTCTCTGTCTCTTCTGCCTTGGGTGCGACCGTACGATTACCATGGGGCGGTGGCCCAAGAGTAGAAAAATGGGAAGAGTGTAGTGCCGGGCACCAGTCGTCTATGTGCAACCTCCATTGAACTACGCGTATATGTTTGTGGATGTTGGCCGAGCTCCACGAGAAGCGGGTCCGGGATTCTCGTGGATGGGAGAGTGCAGCCAAACAGCCCTTCCTAGACCAGACGCTCACGAGTGAGGACGTGTTGAACTGTTGTGCACATTAAAGAAGCCGGGAAACGTATCGCATCGTAAGTCACCCTTTATCATTTTTCCTGTTTAGTCTACCAGTACGGTCCACGAACACCAAAGCTAACCGGGATAAAACACAACAATTCTTCTCGAAAGTTATCGGTTTACGATTTCTCCATATATGGTCATACTACAATCATTCATAACGTTTATTTATAGATGTTTGTGTTGTTACATATATGGTTAGGATTACCATATAAGGTAAAGACGGCCAGGGACCAGAGTCCGTCTGCAAAACAACATCCAGATTGCAATTTCCCAGCTTGCAAAATATTTAATTGATAGAATAAGCAACAGGCTACACATTACCAAATGTATTTTGGTATCATCAATAATCATTCGAGCTTTTTGACTGCAGTCCATGCAACCTTGCAATTTATTATTTATGTATTTTTATTATTATTTATAACGATCCTTTAGCACAGGAGTATATTGAATACATCAAAATATTGATTAATTTAAATAGACAGAAAAAGGGAAGCTTGCAAACAATATCTGGTCTTTAGCAGTTAGGTCTAATGTTGGATTTTGCCCATATAAAAATAACTCTATATCTGTTTAATATGACACAACTTGTTGAGCTTATCAACAAAGCTCATCATGTGCAGTAACGGTATGTGTATACATATTGTATAGAACATTTACAACATATGTTGGTCAAAAGCTATGCATAGCTTTTGTTTCAATTTTGTTATTTTCTGGGCTAGATTGCACTTAACTGGTACGCAGTTGTTTTACACTATCAACAAAGCAGGGGTTTGGGAGCAGTAGGAAATTTATAGGATAAAAAGGATTATTAGGTGTGCATTAGCTGTTAGATGTTGTGCTTACTGATAAAGTGCAATTGCCCGATTTTATTTATCCGACTATGTATATTAAATAGCAACTCGAAATCGAACCTATGGGTATTTGGTCCCGCGAAAAAATTAATTTCGTAGGAGTGTGAGTCATTTCAGCGTTGGATTGTTATTGCATGCCTTTTATCAGCGAATGTTCAAACGGTTCATTTCAATCGTGAGTGTAGCAAGTCGAAATCGAACCTATGGGCATTTGGTCCCGATGTAGACATTATGCTTCAAAACATTGAAATCGTATTTCAATTTTGCAACCGTAAAGGTCGACCGTTTACATTTTATGAAAGCACTCATGCAGCTGCTATTAACTCCCTTTCCAAAGCTACTCTTAATAGAGCCTAGTGGTATTATGGTTAAGGATAGGATGATGAATATTGCTATTGAGCAGCGAGTAGTATTCGTGTTATAACCAAAGCCGGGACTTGCACCCAGATTTCTTCTCCCTCGAAGAAGGAAAAGCGTTCTGCTTTGAACTACTGTGGTTGTATAAACACGTTTCATACAAGCTACATGATCAAGAGGTGTCACTCAGCGTTTGTACGGGCTTGTGACCGTTCTTTTCACAGCGAAATGAAAAGAGCCGCTTTACCACCTTGCGATATGCAATACGGACTAGCATACTAGCAAATATAGCAGTAACTTTTGTCATACATACATGAAGAAACATTGGCCTTTCGGCGATGGCTAAACCTCAGAAATCCCATTCAAATAGATATTTTTCACATCTTGCAGAAATGTTTTGACGCAGCATTGAAGCGACACTGCTTTCCAAACTAACCAAGTAGTTGTTTAACATGTGCATACAGATCTGTTACATCAATACATCATATATTGTATCTTATAACCAAACCATATCATTGAAGTAATACTGCTTTCCGAAATATTAAAGCAGGTGTATGAATGTGCTTACGGGTCTGTAACATTGATGCTACTATACTATATATTACATCTCACAACCAAATCATAGCGATGAAGCGATACTGCTTTTCAAAACATTCAAGCAGTTGTGTTACTTGACTGTCGTTTCAAAATGGGAACATTCGTATTGTTCTGTACAAACAATTGAGTTCTTGAGTGTTGAATACGGTTGAAGTGTAGCGAAATGTTTCAGGTTTTAAACTGCATGCAACTTTTAACGCAAAATTGCTTTGCACAATTTCAAACTTCATGATCATTCATCGAAAGTTATGAAACTGCGTATATAGTTTTTATTTATTTTGCTAGCGAAATTTTAACATTTCATTGAATAACGCAAGTTTATGGCCATGTGGTGAATGTCATGAAAGTCGCTTAAACTGATGTATATACTTTTTCATCATATCATCTCAAATGGAAAGTGAAAATAATCCCTAAACGTCATTTATGTAGTGTGTTTTGTTCGTATATTCTACAAGCGCAATATAAAGCCTAAATACTGTTGAACGTTTATGTTAATGTGCCTCACTGAAAGACAAGTTATACCAATAACGAACCGTTGTACAAAATGTGTATGCAGTCAAAAGCGAGTAACTGCTTTACGTTTACGAGTCACTCAATGTAAGTCTCAACACGAGTAGTTCGTAAGGCGCAATTAATGTTCAACGCAACATTGAGTAGCATAGTTTGTTGCCATATGGAAAATATCTTATATCGGTTAGTCATTCATATAGTTTTTTTTATCATTTTACCTCAAATTCAAGTTTGAAAGTTTTTTGCTTTGTACGTTTGCAAGCTAGTGGTGTCACTCGGCGTTTTCACGGACTTGTGACCGTTCCTCTTGTCTGAGTACAAGAGAAGTCGCCTTCCCACCCCAGCCCTAGCAGACTTAAACCTAACAATTTGAACAATGCGTGTTATCAACCGGTTGGTAGCCTTATCAAATGCCATCGCGTCCTCGGACTCGCATACGCATCGACCAACGTCAGGTTCTAAAGCTTGCGGGCAATAATGAGTGTCCCTCGCGATAGATTGAGGAGCCTTGCCAGAGTATAACGACTGCATGGATAACACATGTTAGAACCGAAAACCGAGGCGTTTCCCCTCAAGTGCTATCGGTTCGCTTCGCAACTTGTGGAGTCGGTCTATTGACACCTACATACCTCGGTCGCCCATACTCAGTTAATTAACCGCTGTTGTCTTTCTGCTTGCCAAATAGCAGTCAACGACAACCTTACATTGATCTAGCCAGATTGGAAACTACGAGCGAAAACTAACTCGCCCAAGCGAGTGACCCGCTCCCGATTCGAGCAAAACCTCACCTAAGCACTATCGACCCAAAAAACGCCAGTAACACTGCTCCGTTACTAGGGAGCCTTGCTAGTCAACACAAGTAATTTGCAATCCTGGCTAGAGCAATGAGTATATTCGGACTGGTGTACCACCATGTGATTGTCTGCGTCTAAATTGTTGGTATTTGATACTTAGAGTCTCTTGTGCCAAAGTAGAGACTGAATATTTGTTTTATAAATCAAGCAATCATTTACTGGTTGGTAGTTCTAACAGTGCGTCAAAATAAGCACCGTGAAAACATTTTAGCACCGAAATACCGAGGTGTTTACCCCCAAGTGCTATCAGTGCGCTTCACACTTGTGGAGTCTTAAACCCCTCGGCCGCCCAAACACAGTTAATGACTGTTAATGTTTATTTTTTGTTTGATTTTGGTATTGCATAGTTTATACAGATACATCAATACATCAATATTGCTGGCCAGCACAATAAAACAAGGAAAAAAAAGGTAGGAGAACAATCTCCTTTATTTTTCATGTAAAAGCATAAACATAAACATGCACACTGTCAACACTTGCCACTTGCAACACCGAGTTCGTTTCATTGCATAATGTTCACATTTTTCGATCGACACATATTCGCAATGTTACATGGATTCACAAAGTTACATGGATTCACAAAGTTGCACTGATGTCCATACGCGGGCAAATGTTCAAGTTATCGGTGCGATGGACCCACGGTTTTGTCGCAGCTGTACCCCACACGTATGTATTGACTACTCGGTGTCCACATCAAGGTTTGCAAATTGGCACTGAAAATAGAAAAGCAAATTGTGTTAAACAGTAAACGATGAAAGTAAACAGCCTGAAATGATAAAAAGCATGCATGTGTAATATACCATGTATCAAATAAAATAGTAAACACAAACTGCTAAAGAAAAACACACAACTCTACCAACTGTTTGACTGATACTTACTTTTTTGTATTGTGTTGCATGTTCAGGCGCCTTTCTGTCACTGCTCGTCTAGCAGTAGAGCTGAAATGAAATAGAAAGCATGATCAGAAACTTTCATTGTGATTGTACAACTTACAATTTATGTGCACAATTTTGCATTTAAGTGTAACATACAGAAAAACAATTTCAACTAATACTCACTTTTTTGTTGTGTTGTTTCCACAAAGGCGCCTTGTTGTCACTGCTCGCCTGGTAGTAAAGCTGACTCGTCAAGTAGTAGAGAACACTCGTCTAGCAGTAAAGCTGAAATGAAATCGAAAGCATGATTAGAAACTTTTGAATGTGTTTGTACAACTTAAAATTTATAAACACAATATTGAACTGTAACAGTAAACATGAAACAGATAACAATTTTACTTACCTATGTTGTCTTCGCTGAAATACAAAAGTCATGTTCATAGCAATCATAGCATATTTACACACAATGAATACAACTCAAAACTTTTAGTAAGAAACTCAGTACTTACTTTGTATTTTGTATCCAATCCCTCTGCTGGCAATCTTCTTCAGTCCACAATCGAGCTGAAATCAAGACTCAATGCATACATGTAAATTTTGCCAAATAACAAACAGAACTGTGAACCAAAACTTTAACTAAACAAAACTAACTTTTCAACTGTAATGGTACTCACCTCTGGCAACTGAAAACATACAGACATTTTGCATAGCACAATACATTTTTAGTTTGAAGATAAGAATGATTTATGAACATTTTACTTACACAAAGCATAAATATAAAAGACATGCTTTGATGAAAAAAAAACTTTGTATACACAATTATACATAAAGAAACACACTATACTTACCATTGCTGACCTGAAATTGAAAAAAGCACATTTTGTTTAGCAGAATACAAGTCATCAAAACAGTTCAATATGAAAATTAAAGAAAGTTAGTGTACTTACCACAGCCATACTGAAATGAAAAAGAAACACATTTTACAATGCAAAATACAGGTCATCAAAACAGTTTAATATGAAATGATAGAAAGTTAGTGTACTTACCACAGGCAACTGAAATGAAAAAAACACATTTTGTATAGCAGAATACAAGTCATCAAAACAGTTCAATATGAAAGTTAAAGAAAGTTAGTGTACTTACCAACAGGCTACTGAAATGAAAAAAAACATTAAGCATTGCATAGTAGTATAAAAGTCATCAAAACAGTTCAATATGAAAATTAAAGAAAGTTTGTGTACTTACCACAGCCATACTGAAATGAAAAAGAAACACATTTTACAATGCAAAATACAGGTCATCAAAACAGTTCAATATGAAAGGCAATTGTACTTACCACAGCCATACTGAAATGAAAAAGAAACACATTTTACAATGCAGAATACAGGTCATCAAAACAATTCACTATGAAATTATAGAAAGTTAGTGTACTTACCAACAGGCTACTGAAATGAAAAAAACATTAGGCATTGCATAGTAGTATACAAGTCATCAAAACAGTTCAATATGAAAATTAAAGAAGGCAATTGTACTTACCACAGGATACTGAAATGAAAAACAGACATTTTACAATGCAGAATACAGGTCATAAAAACAGTTCAATATTAAATTATAGAAAGTTTGTGTACTTACCACACCCATACTGGAATGAAAAAAACATTTAGCAATGCACAATAATCAAGACTTACCTAGCTGATCTTGAATCATTCTCTGTTTCTCAACTTCTCAGTTGTCCAAAAGTCTGCTCTGTAACGACCCACCATTCCAATCTGAAAAATAGTTAAGCATAACAAAGCACAAAACAAACCAAAAGAATAGTTTACTTACCTCATATTTTGTGCAGGTTTTCAACAGCCAATTTTCTTCTTGAAACCTGTATTCGTCTCTTTTTTGACCCACTGTGGAACAGTCACAGCAATGTAAGTCTGAAACATAGAAGGGCATAACAACATTACATACAAACCAGTATATTTGTTTTGACTTACCTCGTGGCTAGAGTCGAGACACAGCTGCTGAATTTCTTTTCTGTCTCAAGCTGTCAAAACATCTCTGCAACATCTTTGCAATTGAAACCTGAAACAGAGTAAAACAGAGAAACATTTTGTATACAATATAGTAAACACTTACCTTGTTATAGGCCTGAGTTGCAGCAGTGATTCTTTCTTGAAATCTTCTTCTTTTGCATCACTGCATGAGAGACCTGAAAAATAGCATGCAGTGCAAAACACATGAGTTAAATTAAACCAAAATTGTGTTTCTACTTACCTTGCTTCTGTAGAGTTGAATCACAGTAGTAGAATTCCTTCTTCAAACACATTTCTCTGTCTACACCAGGAACTTGAATCTGAAACAGAGAAAAGCATCACATCAAATTGTACAACTCAAGTGCATTCATTCAATGCTTACCTACTTTCTGTTGAGTTGTTTCACAGCAGCTGAAATCCTTATTCACTGTTGGCACTGCTATGAGACCATTTCTGCATGTGAAATCTGAAACAGAGCAAAGCAAAGTATGCATGGTAAAAATCAAACAAACAATTGTAACACTTACCCTGTTTGCAAGTCCCATTCACTTTCTCAGCAATGTTCCTCTTCTTGAATCGTCTTCGTCGCTGACTACAAGTACACCTGAAACATAGCATGCACAAAACATACCATATAAAAACAAAATACAAGTGTTCATACTAAAATGAAACACACTTACCTTTCTGCTTTGCTCAGCTCTGTTCGACTGTCAACTCTTCATGTCATGTCGTATCTGAAACGAACTAAATCAAAACATGCATAGCACACTATCATTGATAAAATATTGAAACAATTGTATGCTTCATAGCTGTGTTTTTTCCACTTTACATCACAGACAACTGGCGATCACAAAAGTAAAGACATTTTTGTTCTACTCAAACATTAAGCTCACATTCACAAACACCGACCGACAGAGTTTTGTATAGAGTGCTAATACCTAAAACTGTACAAAAAGAATCGACATCAGTTTTCATTCATCATCGTTTATTGAGACAAATTAATACTACAATACTTACCACAGCTCCCTGAAATGAAATAGAAATGTTAACAGCATGCAAACAAATGTTAACCAATATCAAATCATCTATAGTAAATATCAACAAAAGCATTTTGATACACATAGTAAGTGTTCACCATCATAGTACATCATCAGTTAGTTCGACATCCCACGGTTGCTCAAGTGTAAGTACTGGCTAGCATTTACCCTTTTCAGTAAACCGTCACACATCAGCATTTTTAGACACAAGTGCTGATAGATTCAACCCTTGTTATCATCTTTCACAGACTTCTATGAGTAAACAACTGAAAAATATAAAACGTTTGTACTCACTGTTTGGCAGCTCCAAGAAACACGTCTGTACTGCTTGCCATCTGGACATCAACTGAAACAAAACATCTGAAAACACACATACATTTTAAACGTTTTTGAACAAAAATCAACACAGAGCAGAGCTAAGCTGCAGCAGTTAATCTTTCTTAAAATTGAATTCTCCATCTCTGCATAGCACACATGAAAAATAGCATAACATCACATTACAGCAGTCAATGAAAACAAAAATTTGATCGACTTACCTTGCTTCTGTAGAGTTGAGTAACAGACGTGGAAATCTTCTTCCATGTGTAAACCAGTGACTCGAATCTGAAATAAAGTAAAGAACACATTGTACAACTCAAATCAATGAATTAAAACTTACCTTACTTTTGATGAATTGTGTCTCAGCAGTTGAAATCCTGTTTAATTTCTGCATGTGAAATCTGAAACAGAGCAAAGCACGCATGTTACAAATTAAACAAACACAAGTGTTACACTTACCCTGTTTGCAAGTCCCAATCACTTTCTCAACAATGTTCCTCTTCTTGATTCGTCTTCGTCGCTGTCAGCAAGTACACCTGAAACATAAAAGCATGCACAAAACATCCCATATAACAACTATTTTGTACTTACCATATGAGTGCTTTTCTGTTCAGGTCAGCTTGAAAACCCATCACTGCCATCAGCATCTGAAAAATAGTACATCACAAACAAACAAACAAACATAACATATCATAAAAACAGTTTAACACAACAGATATGAGAGCTCTCGCAACCACGTCTGTTCTGTTCGACTGTCCAAAAGCAACTGACAGTACTTCAATTCACTAACATTGAGAAATTCTAAACTTACCTTCAAGGCTTGTTAAGTAGCTCCAAAATCAAGACTGCTTGACTCCACTGTTCACTCCAACTGTCATATCATCACTGGATAAGCACTCCTGAAATGTATTAAAACAAAACATGCATAGAACAAACATTCAGTCAAAAGTACTTACCTTTCACTGTGTCACTGCCCTGTGCTCAACTCCAGTCAGCATGACATCTCTGCTTGAAAGTCTGAAACATATAAAAACATGCAATGCAAAACAAACATAGTTACTTACCTTCTAGCATATTGTTGGAGCTCCAGAAAACACGACTGTTCACTCCAGCTGCCAGACTTGAACTGCCAGCACACATCTGAAAATCTGAACAAAGCATTCATGTTCATACTTTACTAGCCGTACAATTAAAGTTACTGACATACTCATCATCCAAAATAGAGTACACGAAAAGCTAGCTAGGTTTACCTCTGTTCACTAAATGAAACCATGATGATAAAGTAACTCACTTTATCTCTTCTTTTGTCAAAATACAAGTGTTCATAGTGGAATGAAACAGACTTACCTTTTCGTTTCCCAGCTCTGTTCAAATCATGTCAGGTTTTCATCTCATGTCAAATCTGAAACGAACTAAATCAAAACATGCATAGTATACAATCATTGATAAAATTTCGAAACATTTGTATGCTTCATAGCTCTGTGTATTTTCACTTTACAGATCACGGACAGCTGGCGACCACAAAAGCGAAAACATTTTTGTACTACTCAAACATTGCTGTATTAGTCTCACACTCATGAACACCAACCGACAGAGTTGTGATAGAGTGAAAATACCTAAAATTACACAAAACGAATCGAAATCAGTTTTCATTCATCATCGTTTATTGAATTCTATACATATGCACTACAATCTACAGTACTCACCACAGCACCCTGAAATGAAATAGAAATGTTACAGCATGCAAATACAATTTAAGCAATATCATATCATTTATCTACTATGTTTGCAAATTTTTTTCAATCATATGTTCGTTTCCCCAAAGTAGCTCATGTTCTGTTCCACCATCATACACCATCATCGCTAATCACAACATATCGACACTATATCAGTACTGAGTAGATTCTAATTTCTACCCAACGCATTACACTTCTATACAAGTAAACCTGTACAAAACGAATCAAAATCAGTTTTCATTCATCATGATTTATTGAAACAAATTTATACTACAATACTCACCACAGCCCCCTGAAATGGAATAGAAATGTTACAGCATGCAAATACAATTTAATCAATATCATACATATCAACAAAAGCGATTCAATACATTGTCATTTAATATTTTTGCAACATTTTTCCATCATATGTTCGCTTCCTCAAAATAGCTCAATGAATATTCTGTTCCACCATCATCCACTATTATCGCTCATCACAACATATCGACACTGTATCAGCACTGAGTAATTTCTACCCAACACATTACAACCATCATACATCATCACGCAACTTGTAAACAGTAAAACGAAAAAAATTTGTACTCACGTTTTTTGTAGACAGCAGCTCGATGAACACGTCCGCACAGCTCGACATCTGAACCTCAACTGACAGTCAATCGCTTGACACCACAACATAAATTAAATTATTCACAACAGTCAGGGCTTAAAAAAACACGTCCGATCAGTCCGATGTCAAAACTTAAATTGAAGTCAAGTCGTTCAAAAAAATTAATGTAAGTCAAACATTTCATATATAACGCTCACAAAAATTCGTTGTCAGTCAGTACTAAACGTTCAAAAGTTATCATCGCATAAGAGTATGATTTCATTTCACAACTCAAGTCAAAGTCAAGTTGTTATCTCATAACAATAACCTAACACTACAGTCATCCAGTCATTCAACAACCTGAGTACCAAGTCGCTATTCTTTAACGCGAAAACTTTTCATCAATAGTCAGAGCTCACGAAAGTACGTCCGTCTTCGTCAACGTTCAAAAGTCAACTGAAACTTTTTAATCGTAAAAATATTTCAAAGTCAAATTTTTTTCAGAGCTCACAAAAACAAGTCTGTCTTTGTCAAAGACCATCAGTCAACTAAGATTCTGTCGTAGTAAAAAAAATTTAAAAGTCAAAACTTTTTTCAGAGCGCTTTAAAAACACGTCCGTATTGGTCAATGTCCAAGTCGCAACTGAGCGTTCTTTACCCGCGCAGTTCAAATTATAATTAGGTCACGACGGCGAGAGCTTCGAAAAACACGTCCGAACCCTTCAACGACCAAACGAAGAATGACAGAAAAGCACATGGAAAATGTTTATTCTTCATGATTTGAGTTACGATCGAATGTGTATTTGATGACAAATCTAAAAATCATACTTACCATGCAAAAATCCTACAAATATTGACTTTGTGATGATATTTTGTCATGACCATACAAGCCGAAATATTCACACTCACAGCTTGAATGGGCATAAAAATTGATAAGCATGAGTCCGTACAATCCATCCAGTATTTCCTTCGATTTATAGCAAATCCAGGGTCTTCTAGTCTCAAATCTTGATATGAGGCGTACCCAACGCAGATTTTTTGAGTAAATGTAAAAACTAGAAAATGCGTGTATATAAAAACAACTAGTCAAACATAGATTTACTAACCTATCATTCTGAAAGAATCCTAGATCATATCAAATATGTGAGTAATCCATCAAAATATTTATAACTGAACATTTAACATCAGCACAAAATATTCCCGTATACCCATTTAGTTTTCTACATAGCCTGAACAATTCAATATTTATTTTCAATTCCGAGAACTCAAATGTTTTCATGACGTTCGACTGACGAAAGCAGCTCGATATGATTTCGCACTAACTTTATTAAAGAGCAACTATCGCGCTGTGATTTTTTCAACTGTGTTTTGTGATTTGTACTAGTACAACGAAGATATAGAAAATAAATATCAAACCACATATATCAAAATGTTCAGCACACTGGCGCCTACACAATGATATACAAATAGTATGGTTATGTGTACAATTGTTCTTGAAAATTTGAAATATCGAGAAAATTTGCGTTAAAATCAAAATTTCATAACTCGCGCGTTCGATTTTGTATACACAAATAGTACCAGTATGAGCGCATCGAAATTTCGGTTCATCTGGTGAAAATTTTATGGAATTTGGACAACTGGTTCTATAGATATTGCACTTAAACCACTGTCAAAGAAACACAATTTTCTATCGTCGATATGTAAACACCCCTTTAAGTTAAAGATGAGTTTCATTGAAATGACGTCGTCGATTTGCACTGACAACGAAGGGTCAAAATTACGATTCATGAAATGTGTGTTTGTTGTGATATGGTTTTCTGCCCGTATAACTGCAGCGTTTTACAAAAACATCAAGTATGTTACACCAAAATGCACAGAAATAAATTCCCCATCGCATGATGCAAATATTACTGTATCATATTGCGAAATGAAAATCTTTTCTTCATATCAACCCAAGTTTTACCAATAAACAGAAATTTTGACATATATCCACTTATCTACTTGCAAAATATTTAAACTCTTATTGTTCCTCTCTGATTGCTAGTTATGGTAGTGAAAATTTCATCGAAATGCGTTCACGCGTTATTGTGACAGTTAAAATAAACCGCTTCGATACAAACACAGTTTTATCAACTATTCGCTATCTAACGACGTTCGGTTTAACTCGATACTTTAAAGTTCAAAATTTCTATAAGCACGAATGCGTTTTCTCTCAGCAGTATTCTTGTAATTAGACCTATTGTGGAGTATCATACATCAAAATGTGCAGAACAGAATTCCTTATCGAATGGTATCAATTGTTTTATACTTGTCTTAAATGGGAATTTTTTTTCTTGTCAGCGAAGTGATTTTCATGCGAAAAACTAAGAATTTCTACCAAATGCGAATATGTTAGCAAAAAATGATCCCCACAAAACTTGTTGCTATTATCGTGTTTCATATTAATGCGAAAATGTTATGTTGATCGGTCAAATGGTTGGGAAGAAACGCGAAGTTAAACTTTGTACGAAATCACTGTTCTATTCGCAGAGAGTTTTCGACGTTGAGTCAAAATGTAAAGTTAAAGACAGAAATGCGTTTAGTACGAAATCGTTATCGCACTGTATTTTTGTTGTGTCTAAACATACGGTAAAGTGTAATATATAAAAATGCGTGGAATCGAATTTCCTACAAGCTAGTACCAAAATAACGATAAATGCTCATTACACAAAAAAGTTTTCTTGTTAGCGAATTTTGCAAAGTTGAATATCTGATACAATAAGTCGTGTGAGAACAATATAGGTGAAACAAAAATTGTAGCTATCATGCGGTTAAATATTGTGGTGAAAATTTCATCTGAATATCATGAGGCGTTCTCGAAAGAATTGAGTTAAACCGATGCATTTTAAACTCCTTTCCCTCGCTTGTTTACATGCATATGAATGACGTTGTAAAAAATCTAAAGTTAAAGACAGAAATGCGTTTAGTACGAAATCGTTATCGCACTGTATTTTTGTTGTGTCTAAACATACGGTAAAGTGTAATATATAAAAATGCGTGGAATCGAATTTCCTACAAGCTAGTACCAAAATAACGATAAATGCTCATTACACAAAAAAGTTTTCTTGTTAGCGAATTTTGCAAAGTTGAATATCTGATACAATAAGTCGTGTGAGAACAATATAGGCGAAACAAAAAATGTAGCTATCATATGATACAATACTGTGGTGAAAAAATCATTTAAATATCATGAGACGTTTGCGAAAGAATTGAGTTAAACCGATGTAACTGAAACTTTTCCCTCGCTTGTTTACATGCATAGAAATGCAATGGACGTTGTAAAAATCTTAAGTTAGACAGAAATGCGTTTTGTACGAAATCGTTATCGGACTGTTTTATTGTTGTGTTATGATATATAGTTAAGTGTTATACATCAAAATGCGTGGAATTGAATTTCCAACAGAATCATACCAAACTAAAGATGAATGCTCTTAACGCAAAAAAGTTTTCTTGTTAGCGAGTTTTGCAAAGTAGAATATCTGACACAATGAGTCGTGTGAGAACAATATAGGCGAGACAAAAATTGTAGCTATCATATGATGCAATACTGTGGTGAAAAAATCATCTAAATATCAAGAGACGCTATCGAGCAAAATGAGTTAAACCGATGCAACTTAAACTCTTTCCCCGCTTGTTTACATGCATAGAAATGCAATGACGTTGAAAAAAAATCTAAAGTTAAAGACAGAAATGCGTTTATGACAAAATCGTTATCGGACTGTTTTATTGTTGTGTTATGATATATAGCTAAGTGTTATACATCAAAATGCGTGGAATTGAATTTCCAACAGAATCATACCAAACTAAAGATGAATGCTCTTAACGCAAAAAAGTTTTCTTGTTAGCGAGTTTTGCAAAGTAGAATATCTGACACAATGAGTCGTGTGAGAACAATATAGGCGAAACAAAAAATGTAGCTATCATATGATAGAATATTATGGTGAAAATTTCATCTTAATATCATGAGACGTTTTCGAGCAAATTGAGTTAAACCGATGTAACTTAACATCTTGTTTCGTTTGTTTACATGGATAAAAGACGACGTTGTAAAAATCTAAAGTTAAAGACAGAAATGCGTTTAGTACGAAATCGTTATTGCACTGTATTGTTTGTGTGTTTAGACAGACGTTTAAGTGTAATACATCAAAATGCGTGGAATTGAATTTCCTACAAAATCATACCAAAATGAAGATAAATGCTCTTAACACGAAAAAGTTTTCTTCTTAGCGAATTTTGCAAAATTGAATATCTGACACAATGAGTCGTGTGAGAACAATATAGGCGAGACAAAAATTGTAGCTATCATATGATAGAATATTGTGGTGAACATTTCATCTGGATATTATGAGTGGTTTCAAAGAAAATTGACTTAAACCTCATTGTAAGATATTGCACCCAAGCCAAAGTTGTTTTCATGGATAGAAATGACGTTCGAGCTACAGTACATGTGTGCTTTAAAAGTCAATTCATGATTACATGCAAAATGGTTTTCGGCTAGTCTTGATCAAGCGATACAATAGACATACAAGCATGTCATATCAAAATATGTGGAATTACATGCTCTTCATGTTGATATCAGTTTTGTTTCAAAAAGCGATAGAATGAAAAAGTTTTCTAGTTGCGAACGTTTTCAAAGTGATTTTTATCACATAAGCATGTATGTTGGAACAAAAATATCAATAGAAAAGTTGTAGCTATCAATAAGCTGGGCATTGTACTTTAAATTTGATAGTGATGACTTGAACAGTTCCGGAGAAATTTGACTTAAACCTCGGTGTACGATATTTTACTCAAGGTTGTTTACATAAAGCGAAATGACGTACTACATGTAATGAATTTTTGCGCGATGTCGATTTAAAGAAAACGATCAATGTTGCGTTTAACTCGTGTTCAATCGAAATGTTTCACATACATACAAAGTGATATACACCAAATTCTTCAGAAAACAATTCCCTATTCAGCGGTACATATTTTGTTTATGAAAACGAAAAGGCAAAAAAGTTTTCTTCATACACAAGATTTCGGACAGATATTTAACATAGAAACATATATTTCAGGGCAAACTAATCAGTACGTAATTGTAGCATATAGCCATCTGTGTCATGCACTGAAAATTTCATATTGATATTTTGAGTGGTTTCAAAGAAAATGCACTTAAACCTCGTTGTACGATATTGCACCAAGGTTGTTTACATGAAGCGAAATTACGTAGATCTACTGCACGTCATGAGTTTAAGTGCGTTGTAGAAAAACAATATCAGAGTTGAGTTCAGTTTTCTGCTGATAAATCGGCGTTTCAATGTGTGATTATTTAATCCACACAAACACTTCATATTCAACGGTACACATTTTGAACAATGTATCGCAAAACGAAAAGGCAAAAAGATTTCTTCATAAAGGCTTTATTTTCGATCAAAAACTAGTATGTTTGTCAAAAAAGCATCAACAAAAGAATAAAACGTTCGGAATAATCGATGTAAGGCTCTCTAAGTTGAATATCATAGTCAAAATTTGATCCCAATATCTGCAGTGGTTTTTGATAAATTTACATTTAAACTTTCTCGCAAATACTCATCTATCTGTGTACTTTACTGTGAAATGACGTTCGATATTATTTGCACTTTATGACCTCGCTGTACTGGGTGTAATTTCTCGTGCGATGCTGGTAGATATTTGATGAAGTATTGGATTGGAAATTTTAGCGTTGTGAAATTATTACAGCAAAAAGTTGTACTAGCGAGATATTGTGATTTGAAAAATACTCCACTGCACTGTTGCGTTTAAAAATTGATCATAGTACATTTCGCAAAAATATTCATACAAGTTCATATCAAATAACAGCTGTTAGGTATTAACTCATTTTTCACACACACAATTTTATTTTGTCGAGATGAAGAATTGCGAATGAGCAAAATGCTAAGTAAACGTATATGGCTGGAATTTTCACTAACGCATAAGCTTTGTCGAAACTTGTGATACGTATCGAGTACTTGAGTTAGATATTCTCTGCGTACTTTTGTTGTAACATTCGATGTTTTGTATTCGAGTAGTATTAGGGTAACATTTGGTATATGAATAACGAAATCGGGTCGCCTGTTCTGAATTGTTAATTCGTGCTTTATGTACAACCGACAGTCGTCGCGAAGTGTGGGAAATGTCTTTCTGAGGTACTGACCCAACTCGCTAACGTACGTTTTATCAAAATCCCTCAGACATGCAACTTTGTTCAGCGTTTTTCTTAAGTACGAGTGTCTATATCTGCCACGCGTTAGAAATTTGCTATTCATCTTTATCAAGGACTTTGGTATGTAAGCGCTATGCTTTGTCTATATACTGAAAACGCACCAGCCCGTTGGGTATATAAAGCGACACGGACAGCTATTGTCATCATTCTTGATTTGAGACTCCAAGAGAGAACATTGACTCGAAATCATGCCGAAATACGCAAACCGACTGCCAAAGTTCGAGGACACAGACGCTGCTAGTGGTAGTAGCGAAACGACTGGCAAGGGCAAGCGACATGCTACAAAGCCATACACTCGACCAGAACAATCGGCGTCAATTGATCTAAAGTCGTTCGGCTATCAACTGAACAGACTTGGAAGTCAGGTTACAGCGTTTGTGAACAGCAGCGACTACGCTATGTCAAAGGAAGGTCGCGATGTCTGCAAAAAAATGGTATCGTGTATTCAGAAGGCTTCATCTTATCAGCGAGAAGCGAGCGAACATTTGATTAATGATCAAGAACGTTTCTTCGAGGATGAGTGGTCTAAACGCGAACGCGCGCTAAAAGAGCAGCATGAACTCGAAACCGATAGGATAATATCGCAGCTCCTATTTGAAAAAGAGCAGGCTTTGGATTCGCTTAGAACAAAACTTCAAGAAGAAAAAGAAGAGGCTATTCGAGCATTGAAAACGTGTACCATATGCTACGATGAGGAAAAAAACAGTACCTTGACAAAGTGTGGGCACACTTTTTGTGAAAACTGCTGCCTGATGATGTTCGATGGAGACTGCGCTATGTGTCGAGCTGACGTTACTGGCTGGGTGCGAATGCTTTTCACGGATTAAATGTTTTGACTGTTTTCATATGTTTGATGTTTGTTGTAAAATAAAATGTTTAAATGCATATGATGTGTATGTTGTTAGTCGAGCAGGTTAGACCCATTTCAGTCGGGATACGGTTTCATTCGTATTGCCCTGATATCAGATTATTACAAATATTTGTATATAAGCAAACGAATTCCTGTGTTGCTTTGTATTGTACAGCAATGAAACGCAAACGAGAGGATTTAACTGTATGGGATGCTGCAAACGTACACAAACACAAAAGTATGTGGTATTGGTGGGAATATATTAGAAGAAAAGATTTGATAAATCATGAGCAAACCGATTGCGATGCGATTCAATTGTTACAGTCTGCAAGTGTAAAACAGCAAAAGACACAATCAGATAAATTTCTTACATCATTCTCGGTTGGACTGCGTCCTACTAAACATCAAAAACAAGTCCTCAACGAAATGCTTCGCGTTTCAAATTATACGTATAACTGGTGCTTGTGGTTAGTAAACGAAAAAGGTTTAAGACCACACCAATTCGAGCTACAGAAAATTGTTTGCAAAACAAATGCTAGGGATGTGGATCCGCAGTACAGGATGGAAAACGATGATTGGTTCTTCAACAACAAAATGACTAGAGTAAAGGGAACATCATGCAAAAAATTTTGTACATCTTACAAGTCGGCTAAGGCTCTTAAATCAAAACTAAAACGACCAATGCCTATTTCAAATATCATTGAAGGATCTTTTGGGGTTCCAAATCTTTACATAAGATTGCTTTCATCTAAAGACGTTTGCACACATGAAACCAACATGCAGAACCGATACATCTGTATGATACCGGACAATTTCGAAAAGCGTTCTAATCCCAAAGAACGATTCTTAAAATTGGCTAAATCAATAACAAAAATACCTCCTATTGATCACGACGTTAACATTGTCAAGCGTGCTGATGGCATGTTTATCATGAATATTCCTTGTGACCCTAAGTATACACGAAGAAATGCATCAAATGATACGATAGAGAAACGTGTATGTGGCATTGATCCTGGTGGTAGAACGTTTGCTACAGTATATGACCCTATTGACTGTTGTGTTTTCCAAGTTGGAATTAAAGAAGACAAGCAGTATGTGATTAGTAAACTCCACAATAAAATTGATCATGCCAATATGCATTTGACTAAAGCGCAACACAAAAAGCAGCAAAAAGCAGCACAGGAACGCATTGTGTCCCTAAAGAAAATACACTTTAAACTTAAAACATTCGTTGATGATATCCACTTAAAGCTTTCCTCACATCTCGTCAAAGAGTATAAATATGTTGCACTGGGTAAAATCAATGTTGCACCACTTGTAAAGAAAAAACATTTATCGAAACGAGCTAAAAGGGATTTGCTATACTGGCAGCATTACAGATTTCGCCAAAGGCTTACTCACCGAACTACGAACACAGAATGCATATTGGATGTTCAAAATGAAGCATACACTTCGAAGACGTGTGGAGTGTGTTCAACAATCAACGAAAATCTTGAAAAGAGTGAAACATTTTATTGCGATCAGTGCAAATATAACACACACAGAGACGTAAATGGTGCTAGAAACATTTTGCTGAAATCTTTGCGCATGTTTCCGTTTGAAAATCAATAACAATAATAACTATGTTACAATTAGGTCGATCCATCCTAAATTCGAAAGTCGATTGCTTCGAGACTTTGCGTATGCTTAGTCCGGGGCAATTTTCTGCCGAATGAAATGGGTTATAGTAGAACGTTGAGCTTACGAACAATTTCGTATCGAATTGCGATGGATTGAATGCTAAATATGAGTCATTGTGGAATCTAGCATCTTGTTGCATCAACATGTTTCGAAATGTACAGCGAAATAAAAAAAAAATATAACTCAAACTTGTACGATAAAAAGCCAGTCTTTTGACAAGCTCAATCATTCTCATTTGAGTAAGCAAAGCAAAATGGTCTCCAAACAGCGTGCCGATGTTGGTTTATGTTTGGATGATGTAGGTCATCAATTATATCTCACCCCAAGTGAGCTCGACCAAACTTGTCAAAATGTGCACTCTCTTCTTAAAATGACAGACGAAGAAGCTGGCAATCAGTTTCAATCCCGAGAAGACGAAGAAGCTGTTGATTTTTTAACGCAGCTTGTACATAACAATTCCAACGACTCGTCAGGTTTGACTAGTAAAAAGGATTCGAATAAACGCAAAGCTATTGCCAATAATAACGGCCAAACTGCCAAAAAACCTAAAGGTTCGCGAAATACAAAACAGGACCCGATTTCAACTGGAAACAAGCAGACTGACTTTGTAGAACAGTATCTGAAGAAACAACAGAGACTAAAATCGCTGCACGCTGATGCTCGTACTAGGATCGCGTTTATTGAAAAATCGTTACAATATGTACAATCCAAAGAAAGCGATGAGCCAACGGTTTGCTCTTTTCTGTCAAAGGCATCTTCAAACATTGCGCTTGCTATAGAAAGCATCTCAAGTGAACTACAAAACAGTGGCGATGTTGACTCGTGCCGAATATGCAAAAATGAAGACAATCCACCAACAGTTATAAGCAAGACGTGCGGACACGGGTTTTGCTGTATGAAGTGCATAGTGAAGTATTTGGAATACGTCTACAACAAAAATTCTGGGCGACTTATTTGTTTGAAATGCAAACATCAGTACGATGAAAACGCCACATATCAAGTTGGCTCACGCTATGGCATTATTGGTTGATACATAGTATGAATAAATCATATTAAACATCTAATCTGTGTTTTGTTTTACATGCTTGAAATGAATGTTTTATGCTTACACGACTTCAGGCTCATATTGGCCTTAAAAAAGGAAAATTAAGGTCACGGGTATAAATAGCTAGTTTTTGACACAACACAATCATTCTTCCTTGAGATTTCAAAGCGACATGGCGCTCTCCAAACAGCTTACCAATGCTGGTGTTCGTGTAGATGATGAAACTCATCCATTGCATTCAACACCCAGTGAGATGATACGAAAGCATCCAATTTTGTACTCACTTCTCACAATGACTGACGAAGAAATTAAAACAGAATATCGTTCGCGAGAAAACGATGCAGCAGCTAATTTCATGGCTCAGCCATCACAGCAATGTTCCAACGACTCAACAGGTTCAACTAGTACAACGACATCGAATAAACGAAAAGCTATTGCTAATTCTGACGGTCAAACTGTCAAAAAACCAAAACGAAACGCAAAACAGGACGCTATTTCAACTGAAAAGAAGCATGAAGACTTTTTCGAAGAGTATTTAAAAAAACAAGAGATACTAAAATCGTCGCACGGCAAAGCTCAGATAAAAATCGACAGTCTCAATAAGGCGCTAAGGTACGTTAAATCTGTACCAATTGATGAGCCGAGGTTAACATCGTGCGTAACAACTGCAGCTACAAACATTTCCAATGCAATTGATTTGATTATTTCAAACCATCTAAAAAGCAGCAGCAAAATCGACTACTGCAGACTATGCAAACTTGAAAGCAATCCACCTAGAGTGTTCAGCAAGAAGTGTGGGCACGGGTTTTGTTGTCTAAATTGCTTTCCAAAGTACATGGAATTTGTAAGTGCTAACACTGGTGAACAAATTGTTTGTTTGAAATGCAAAATACCATATGATTGTCACACTGGTTGTTTTGGACCAGGTTATTTCATGTTTGGCTAGCAATTTATCAATAAAATCTATGTTAAACCTTACATTTGTGTTTTTGTGTTATATGATTATACATAGAGTTGTGAGTGAAAGAATCTGAAAATACTGAAAACTGCCATTTCACACAATCAGACAAGTAGAAGGTTGTGCTTGCTAGCAGTAATAGGCTCTCGGAATGGCAATCTCTTTTTGAACCAGACCAGTTATGTAAGCCGAGTATGAAAATTCTCATCTTCTTATTCATATAGACAAATAAAACAAATCTGAACAAAAAATTGGCTTGTGGTTGTGCTTGCAAGGTCACACACACACTGTAATATGCGCTCGGAATGGCAATCTCTTTTTGCATCAGACCAGTTATGAGAGCCATGTATAAAAATTCTCATATACTCTACTATAGACACGAATAAAACAAATCTGAACCGAAAATTGGCTTGTGGTTGTGCTTGCTAGTTTGCACACACTGTAAGGGGCATTCAAATAAAATCTGGTAAACAGACAATGTCATGCCTGCAAAAATAGCAAAAGTTTCCACTTTTTGTGTAAATACATTTTTCCATCATTCTCAACCATAACCAGCAATGTGGGATTTTTATCAAAATTCTCAAATATACCCTTATGGGCACTGATCAGAAAAACCTGAACTGAAACAGAATAACATATGCAGTGATGCGTTTTGTAAAGAGTTTTGTATCTATACTATAGGTACTCTAACCAAGACAGACTTCCAATGGGGTTTGCTTGTTGATACACATATTTGTGTCAACTTGAATGAGCGTTGAACTGAAAAACGGCAGGCTATAAAAGGCGAATCGCTCGTGTTTGAATCATTTCGTATTTTGACACAGAGATAACAACACGCACAATGACTGATAGAAAAGCATGCGAGAGGTGGATGTTAAGTGTAAAAGAGAGCGGGAGCTACCGAGCGTGGTTAGAAAGACAGAATACCTCGTCAGCTGGAAACAACAAAGCAGCTTGTAACAGATGGATTAAGAGCATGGGCGAAATGCTGCCAACTGTGTATGACACTACGTTAGTGATTGTGTGTCATAGGTGCAAAAACTTTTTTTCGATGGTGAACTTTTGCCGTAGATGCGAGGCCCTCGGCTGTGTGTCATGTACGCGGATCGACGATCGCTGCGAATGGTGTGGCGAAATTCAGGGTTACGGCCAAAACAGAGGAGTGAGGCTTTTGCATCTGTGATCGAGCGGACTATGTGGGCTGATCTAGTGGACTATGTAAACTGTTGTACGTTGTTGTTGCGAAAGATTGAATGTTTGAAATATTGATTGTTGCAGAATAAAATCGTTTGAAACTACATATACATAGTTGTTTGTATTTGCTTTGATTAGAGTTGGATAATATAGTTTGAGAAAACATACGACACTGGGTTATATCAATAACTAACGCAATAGCGAAATCAAACATTCGTGCACACAATAGTACTTGTTTTTCAACTCTGCGTTTGGTAGTTGCACGAATAAGTATATGTTACTACAAGAATAAGAACAAAACGAATTGAACGGTTCATGATATTTATTTACAACACGATCATACAAAACCTACTCATGTGTCTATCAATAGTCTTGTTCCTGGACCCACCATTCGCAAAAACTGGCAATTCGGTGAATGTTTATGGTGTTCCAAGAACGCATCGTCTGTAGATTTCCAATGATACAACACAATGCCACAACGAAAACATTTGCAACGGTCGTGTTGTCCCAAGTAGTACAACCCGCAAGAAGCAAGCTGGTATTTGTTTGGTTGTATTTGGGGAGACCAATGCTCAAACGTTTTCAGTCTGTCGATATAGTTGTTCATAAACATACTTGTTTCATTCGTGCAAAAAGCGTCGGTATCATCCATGATATGATATGATATTATATTACACATGCAATTGGTTATTTCAACATCTTTATACATTTTTTGTCTCAAAAATACTCTTGGTCAAACGTTACGAGTTTTGTTCTCTTGGCTTTTGAGCTCAACAAAATCCCATTAATGGTTTGAAGTCGTTTTGTGGGATCTTGGTGTGTCCAGCACAAATCATATTTCGGATTGATCAGAATAACCTCAATATCGACATAGTACACAATTTCCGTATCTGTCGCTTTCCAACATTGATCTCGCGTCGAAAATGTAAACTTCACATCTGGATAGAGATCCATGATGTACATTTCGACAGCTTTGTTCCACTTTTCAATATTCAAACGCAACATATGTCGAAAAAATCCCAAATCTTTGAGTTCAACGGCTAGCATTGTTTAGGTGTATAGAATCAATTTTCAAGTTACTACCTATATAACATTTTCTACCAAACAAACAAACACATGTTAACGTTTCAACAAGTTTATTCAATATTTTGCACATCGACAATTGACAGGCACGCAGTGACAGGTCCAGCATCGGTGCATTCGGTTTATACGTCGCTGTGTTATTTTGCCCACGCTGAGAAAGAATGGAGGACGTTTCGCCACCGCAATTTCAGCTTCCCAGTCTTCGGTTTTCGTTTTTGGAGTTACCACCCCGATGCTGGTATTTTCTGAAACAGAAAAAGCAAAAGTTAACAACTAAATGAACAATGCTTACAATAAAAACTGCTATGAAAACACAATATCTTATCAACACAACTTACTTTTCATCTCGGACTGGCTTATTTCTAAGTCCCAATTCTCAGTCTGTGGAACTTGAAATTTATTTGCTGGTACAGACATGTTGTCGCTTTGGTGTTTAAATCAAAAATGATTTGAATCAATAGTCATGTAGCGCATTTTATATTCAGCGACTGTTTGAGAACCACTAACCCAAAGTTGTTGTCACTTGTGTTCGTGTACAGAATATTGAGAATTTTGTTTGCAGTATTGTATTGACAAGAAACAAAGTTGTACTTTGTTTGCACCAAACGCTCAATTTCATCACGAAGTGTTGTTGAGTCATCTTGTTGTGAGACCTTATCTATTTTATCACGAATATTTTTTGTGCGAAATGAGTCAAGTTGTTTGTTCCAAAATTCAGTGGTGCATTTGGGTACGAGTGTTTGACCATAACGTTTGATTAGACACGAAGCCAGTTTGTCATGCGTATGCTTTGAAAATGTAAGTACTCCAATCATACTCAACGCGTTTGTCAAGTTATAGCTTGTAGCTGCCATATCTTTGGTACATGTGTTTGAAAAATAAAGGTGACACTGATGAACCTCATTGCCGTAGATATCTTCGTAATCGGTCTGTTCACACAGCAGAAAATCAAACCCATTGCTTTTAGAATCACTAAACCTGAGCTTCACAAACTGTATGAATTCAGATTTTGATTTATGAATGACAACTTGTTCTAAATCTGTTTGTGTGAAATTAACAGGCAAAACATGTTTTTCTTTGATAACAATGTAACACGATGAATCGAAACCAAAGTTTCGATTAATGTGTGTAGCTAGCAACTCGGGTTGGTTTGATTTGATGAGTGCATTTAATTTGCTTTCGCCTTTCCTTTCGATGCAACGAGCCATATCTGTTTTCAAAACCAACTTTTTCAAGCTTTTAACACTAACTTTGTAACATGACGGGTTGTATATAAAGCCATGCAACTTATTCAATGCGTCTCATTTACAATCTGACAACCGAAGCGACAACATGTTCGTCCAAACATTGTGCGAAAAATTCATTCGCGAGAAAAGAAATTTCAATGCGAATGGTCACCAGAAGAAGTACATGTTTAGCGTTACATGTCCTTTCACAGATGTCGAGGGACTGCGTTTTACGTCGATAACTAACAGTCCGTATGACTACTTGAACTACAAGCCAACGCTGGACCATGTGTTTCTCGATGAACCGACACTAGCTGCGTTTGAACGATATGTTGACTTGATGTTTTCTGTTGCCGATGAAAAGATTGATATGTGCTACTTCAAAATATTGAAAACATTAGTACCAGAACATTTCGCAACTCTAAACGAGCGCATAAAGAAGGGTAGATACATGCAGTCGAATCCCACGTTAAACTACAGACTGCCGATATGCATAATACCAGTGTTGGAGTTGCACGGAATCGAGGAGTTTAGCAAAGTCTATTCGGTGAAATCCACTTGCCTATCTTTGTAAAGGACACAGATACGATTGAAGCTGAACACCTACTTTCGAGCAGTCATGACATTACTCGATTGTTCGGAAAATGATATCGTGGAAATATTGGTGAAAAAAGGAGTGCTACCGAGTAAAAACTTTCAGCTTGTCAGTACACAGAAAGAGCTCACAATAGGTCTGAAAATTGTGAGAAGCTGTGGTGAAATATACGAAGCGTTGCAAACTGGCATCGAAATGAGAGAGATGAATGCTAACGTATACTCACTGCAACCAAAATATGGATATCCAAATACAAATTTGTGTCAGGCGTTAGAGGTTTTGTTTGTGATGCATCCTTTGTACCGCAAGCACATCAACAGTCTTCACATTGAAACGGAGCTGATCGATGGGGGAAAAGGTAGATTAGTCAATGCTATTCCTAATCGTAAACGCAAATTTGCTGAACATTCAAAGGATCAGTCCAGTCTCCCCAAAAAGATGCTTTGCAAAACACAAGAACAAACATGGAATGACTTGCCTTGTTCTGATAAGAAGGCGTGTTCGGAGCAAAACGAGATAATCAGTATGCCGGTCGATTTGGCAGTCGTGAAAGAAGAAATCGTGGAAACGTTCACCCCAGAACAAGAGGTGCAAGAAGCCCCAATGCCCGTTAGCGAAATGTTACCTGAAAAAGACCCATGTTAGGTTTACTTCATCAATCAGTGTCAAAACGAAGAACACGAAGATATTCTCTCTCAAGCGGTTAGAACATGCATTCCCAACATTCACATCCCACCAAACTTTGTCGCATTTTGTGTGTCAAAGGAATTGCTGACAAACGGCCTCGTTTTGTACATTCCTGCAGATTTTGTGTTGTAGTCTGTTAAGTTCATATTTTTTGTTATATAGCTATTACATGTGTTTTGTTAGATGAATGAAATAAAAACCAGCAATGTTGCGTTTCATACTATTTGTCTTGTTTGTGTCTCTATGTAGCTGTAACGATAACTGCTTCAAAAAATCGCCAGAGCGCGATCTGGGTATATACAATGGTGAATTCTCGATCGTTTCCTATGATGATGCGCTAGAAAAGTTACGCAAAATTGTATATATTCCTGAGAGAACGTACACAACGCAATATGATATTCTCGAGGCCATACGAAAAGTCATTAATAAAATTTTGGGCGTGAAAGACAATTATTTGACCATTGATAATCACAGGGACAGGTTTTGTTTCCAAATCAAAGGCAAACTCTTTTTGATTTTGACCGCGAATATAGGTAGGATGCTAGCTACTGATTCTCTATCGCGGTTCTTGGTACCAGACAATACATCTAATCATGTTGCAGACATCGAAAAACGCAGTACCGATAATGAGCTCGTCACATCGACAGTTTCAAACGAAATTGACACACACACAAACAGCGAAATGGAAAACACAACGCTTGCTTTTATCCCTAACAATGGTTCGACAACCACAAAGGTTAACAAAAAAAGCACGCAAGCAACACTGAGAGTTGCACACGAAAATACCACTAAAACATTAAGTAAAAAACATAACACATCAGTTGTCAATGCCCTTAGCGATGGTTCAACAACCTCAAAGGTTGAAGAAAATAGCGATCTTGGCACATCGATAGTTGCAAACGAAACTAGCACACAACAAAACTACAGTGAAATCCATAACATAACGAGTGGTAATATCACAAATAATGGCTCAACAACCACAAAGGCTAACGAAAATAGCGAAACAGGATCTGTCCTTGTTATAATCGAAGTTGTGTTTTGCATTCTAGCCGTGTTTGCAATCGTTCTTGGACTAATAGGATTTGTGTATAACGTTATAAAAAAACACAGGAACTAAAATAAATATAAAACACACTTATACAAACGGATCTTGTCATTCTTGATGTTCTAAGCCAACCATGCGGTCGTTTATCATTTTGTGTTTTTTCATTGTTGTCCGCGCAGACACAACAGTTCAAAGTGTTTCTTCAACAACCACATCGAGAGTTGCAAACAAAACTAGCACACAACAGAACTACAGTGAAATCGATAACATAACGAGTGGTAATATCACCACCAATGGCTCAACAACCACAAAGGCTAACGAACATGGCGAAAAAGGATCTGTCGACGTTGTGTTTTGCATTCTAGTCGTG
This sequence comes from Dreissena polymorpha, assembly GCF_020536995.1. Lineage (NCBI taxonomy): Eukaryota > Metazoa > Mollusca > Bivalvia > Myida > Dreissenidae > Dreissena > Dreissena polymorpha. Next base: position 86,304,132 of record NC_068361.1, on the reverse strand, counting down.
TTTGCAATCGTTTTTGGAATAATAGGATTTATGTCGTACGTAATAAAAAGATCATAAGAACTAAAATAAATATAAAACACACTTAAACAAACGGATCTTGTCATTCTTGATGTTCTGAGCCAAGCATGCGGGCGTTTATCATTTTGTGTTTTTTCATTGTTGTCCGCGCAGACACAACAGTTCAAAGCGTTTCTTCTTACGGTTTACAAAACTGTTATTGCAATGTGTGTGATCCGACTAAAAGTATTGGTAAAATATATGATGGATCTTGCTACTTTATCAGTATTGAGCAACAGTTCAAAGTTGGAAACCAGTTTTCAACGAACGTCAATGTACGTAAAACTGTAAACAGAACCGACTATAATGCATACGATGTGGTCATTTTTGGACATAAAAACATTCATCTAAAAACGGTTTTCACTCAAGTAAGCAACGAATTTATTTTAAACAACATCCAAGGTTCTATCAAGATAGCGCTGTTCAACAACAAAGATAGGCCTGCTCAATGCGTTCATTTGTTCAAACGAAAATATTTGGGCATTTCATGCGAAACGGCTAACGTAGCGCTGTTAAAAGCGGATCGAGGAGAGTTTGTGACTGTGTCACCTTTCAATCCGCGTGCGTACAAGACATGTTCATTTGACGAAAACGCAGCAGCGTCGATCACATCTCCTAAAACTTGTTTCGTGGTGAATGAAGATGGCCAGTGCTTACCAGCAGTGCTGCAAACAGAAGAAGAGTTTCAAAACGCTTTTGACTATCTGATTAACAGAACGCACGACCCGAAGGTGAATGCAATATCTCAAAATTTGATGTTCAAAATTGACAGTCTGAACGAAACGCTCGAATTAAACGATTACGCGATAGTCTATTCGCGAGTGTCATATGATGAGAACAATACGTGCTTGTATATCGACGTGAATGAAAAATCTATTTCGTATGAAGATTGTACAACAAAACGAACTCTGTGTCAGATTAGAATTCCTGGTATGGGACTGGATTCACCGAGTGACGATGATTCCAAAATAAACAGCTTTTGGGTCTTATTTATTGCACTAACATTTGTGGTTGTTTCTTTGGTTATAGTTATAGTTATTGCGTATGTGTTGCAAGGATTTCAATCTAGACGTTTACAAACTACTACAACAGTTCAAATAACAAGCGCCTAACTCGAGTATAAAACCATTCACGCAAAGTCAGTAGTTGTCATAACGTAAAAAAATGTTCAGCTGTGAGTTTGTGGCTGCGATGGTAGCAAATTACTTGGAATGCAAGCAGTTTGAGGACTCAAATGACACTCTTTGTGACATCGTCGAATGTGTGATTTTGGTTGTAAATAGCACTGTTACGATGCATGTTCTTACAAAAGATGAACTGACCATAGCTTGTTTTGATGAAGACTATTTCGCCGAATTGCTTGAACAAAAGCTGAACAGTGGTTTGAGCTGGGATGTGTTTGTGACTGCATTTGTTTTGTTTGTGGCCGTCGTGAATGAACTATCGAAATACAACCTTGAAGGCTTCTACCACCTGGTCAAGATTCAAGACGTGTTCCGTAAATATAGACTTACTGACTGGGTTGCAAATCAACCTGGCAAATGGACATCGTTTGTACAGTATTGTAAGCGAGTTTGTTGAATAAAAAGTAGAAACAGACAAATGTGTGTTAAGTTGTTTTATTCAGTATCGCATTCACATTCAACTTCACTTTCTATAGATAACGATATGTTCGAAGCCAAATTTTCGAATAATTCATACTCATCGTTAATGTCTTTGAGACCAATCATATCGATGATTTCTTTGCACATATCAGAACCATTGGTTTTAAGCAAACCGTGTTTCTTCTCAACCACACCATCGCGGTCAAAAATGTTGAAAAATAGTTTTGTATCGTCTGGTCTGTCCATAACAAGCATCAAGTCGTCCTCGTCGTCATCTTCACCCAATCTTACATACACATTCAAATGAACTGTTAGTCCAAAGCATGTGATTTTGATCTGATAATCGAACTCGGGTTGAGGTTCATAGTCAGGAGAAAAAAATGCATATGGTTCAAATGTTTCAGATTTTGACATGCGAAACAATTTCACCCTAGGCTCCTCTGTGGATATTATGCTCATATGCTTTGATATGATGTCCCACAACTTATTCGCAGCAGATTGAGATTTGATTTTCCATTTTCTTTTCTGTATACGTTTCTGCTCTGGTGTTTTCAAACGAGCATTGAAGCATATGCATTGAACGTTCTCCATGTTCTAAAATGTGACCAATGTGGCAACGTTTACAGACAAAGTGAAACGGTTTGTGAAATAGATCGTTACAAAATTTGCATATAAAAGCGCAGCATAAACAGTAAGCTTCATTTCATTTGTTGATGTTCGCGACTCTATTTCTTGGCATTTTGCTTATTCGATTCATCATTGAAGAACGAAACCCCGATTTTTGGGATCACAAAAAGACTAAAATTGACAATAATAAGAAGCCATGATTGTTGCTACAATCCTAGCGGTGAGCTGTATTCAAGACTTGCGATGGTGGTTTTCTTATAGAAAAATACGAAAAGAACACATACAGGTTATGAAAGAACTTCGTGAATGCTTTCAAGCAAATAGTTGCTGTCATCGCAAAGTCTGCAAAAAACGTATGGCTCAACTACAGCTGGAGAAAGAGCAAGCGGTGAAAGACTCACGAACTTGTATAGTTTGTCGCAATGACGAGAAAACCTGTGTGGTAACAGCATGCTGGCACTTGTTTTGCGTAAACTGTTGCTGGCGCATGCATATGAACGGGAACAAATGCGCTGTGTGTGGAGCTGAAATGTTTGGTTGGACACCAATTCATTGGACCGATCAGAAGTTATGACAATGAGTGTATACTTGTATGTGTATTTGTTCGAATAGTATCGTGAAATAAAATTTTGAAATGAATTTTATGTTTTAGTTGATAGAGAAGATGCAAGTATATTGACGTTTTGGGTTTTATCTTCTTTCATGAAGAAAACAAACACACAAGTTTACTGTTTTTGCTCTTTATTTTCAACATACAACAAACAACATACAACATTTAGTTCATAACATTTTCTTCTCTGCGCTTTCGACTCAGACTACGACTGAACACCTTTGTAAAGCTTCTCTTTCTAGTTCTCGACCGCTTTTCATCGTTTTCGCTAGGTTCGTTGACAGACATTGGTTTTTGGTTTTCCTTAGACTCGTTTTCTCTTCTGAGCAATTCGTTATCATACGCGGTTTTGTTGTGAAATGTAAGAAGTTGTGGAATGCGTTTAAGAAACATCACCACTTCTGTCATGCCTAGGTGCTCAGCGAGTTCGATCATGTTTACCAGACTAGAGATTGACTGCCAATCCGAGTAATCTAGCGTGAGACCGTTACATTGGTACTCAGACAGGTTCATGAGAATTTCAAACACGTTCATCAATTCTTGAACACTGTACTTCGGCTGAATCTTGACATGATTTGTCTTAACGTTAGTGAACATTTTCACAATTGCTGCTGGGTATGATTTTTGTTCTTTGCCCACATAAAATACAACCCTGTCTTTGCTTTGTTTAAGCGACTGAATGAGCTTTGAAGAGATTTCAATACCAATATCGTACTTCAGTTTAGTGAACAAGCGATTAGTGGCTTCGGTGTCAGTGACCCGTTTAATATCTTTAACGTTTATGGTTGACATGGTTGACATGGTTGTGTGTGGTTTGAGTGTTTCTATAGAAAAACTAACCTTAAATAGATTTTTATCGCAGTTTTCCAAACCGTAATTTGTGATTGTATGGACAGTTGAACATCCACAAAAAGTCATGTTTTTTCTTGAGCTGGGAATCACATCCTATAGTGTTAATCATAACAAGAAAAACATAAACTCCTAAAAGCGAATAAGGACAGAGTGACGTGTTTCTCGAATGTTTGTATGTATCGTAAATAAACTTGATGTATGTGGAATTGTTAACTGTACTTTCGTCGAACAGAGAGAAAAAATTGTAAGCTTTAAGTCGGTTGTATCCACAAATAGGATCGCCAAATACTGAATCAAAATGGCTTGTAATTTCGCTAGTTGTCAATTTTTTGAACAACGACATGCGTTCATCGTCTTTGAACTCATTGAGAACCATTGTGACACACGTTTGAATTCCACACCCGAGTTTTGAGTTCATTTCTACTAGCTTGCTTTCGAATATTCGTATTGGTTCTTCATATTCTGTTATGTATTGAAAAATGCATAGCGAGCATTCGTGGTGATGTCTAGAGTACATGGGTGAAAGCAAGTAGGTGTTTTGTGCTAACTGTTCGTCTTCGTCAACAATCAAAACCTCGTCAATATCCATTGATAAGGCAACAAATGTTTACAGTTCATTGATACAATTTATTTACAACATATACAAAAAATGTAACACACACAAGTCAACATAATCATACAATATTGCAACAACGTAGTCATTGGTCATCATCGCTCAATTCTAGATCACTGAGTATTGTTTTTTCCTTTTTCGGTTTCTTAACAGTTTTTTTTTCACCAGATTTTCGCATTCTCTTAACAGCCAGAGCGTTCATAATTTCCTCTTCATCATCGTTTAGCGTATCTGAGATTTCTGTATCGGAGATGTCGATATCGGCATATTTGCGTTTTTCCTCAACATTGGAAGATTTTATTCGCTCTATTAGCGCAAACATGTTTTCGTCTTCCCCAGAACCGAGTATTTTGTTAATCACATCAATTGGAATTCGATCGAAAACGTTAGAGCTCACAGTCTTCACAACATCGTTCTGCAGGTTTTTTGTTTTCTTGATGCCCTTTATCAGATTCTGCGTTCTTACTTTGAGGCTTTTGTACTGCGCTAGTTTGGCATCAATCTGTTTTAGTTTCTCTGAAAGTTCTTCTATCTTCAAATAATCGTTAGGCGACAAGAAGACACCTGACTCGACTTCAGACACCAAATTCCTTTTCACGCCGTGATTCAGTACAGTGTTCGCAAACTGCTGTATTCGTTCTCGGTTGTTCGTTTTCATAACATAACTCGAGGTCAACATTGCTTGTGCCATCGTAGAAAGTGATTGCGAGTGTGCTTATTTTGTTAGCTGCAGCTATATATATATACGCGTGAAAAATAATGCACGTCTTACTTGTTCATCATTGGTTGGAATAATCGAATGTAGTACGCCTCTTTTGCTTTACGCACATGCTTGTCTCGCTCTGTCTCCAAAACGAATACAGTGTAACGTTCTTTTACATCGCACAAGTGTTTCCCACATTCTATCAAATGATCAGTAGCTCGACAATAATGCTGCTCTGTTCGAATATGAGAGTTGTGTGTGTGAATGCGTTTTCTCAGATTAACGGTCTCGCCAATATACTCACCGCCGCAAGTGTTGCACTTCAGGACATATATAACATCTTTTGATTTACAAGTCAAGTTCTCTCCATCTTCCACCTTATACACAAAACCACATTTAAACTGAAAACTATTTCCACTCTTTATTTGAGAACATAGAGTGCAGCGCTCACCGTTACATGGTTTAACTTTGTAGTCCATACAAATTTCGATATTTCGAGATTGTGAATAAAAATGTGTTTATACGCTTTTTGTTACTGAGACGTGAAGATCAGCTGGTACCGTGAAATTGATTCCGTGTTCCTGCATAGCACAAGTAATGTCAAAACACGAACAGTTTTGCGAATTTAGCTGACTGATATGTAGAGTTTTACTAACTTTTGTGAAACAAAACTCGATTGTCAAGTCGAATATGAACACGTTTTCGTCTCCAATATCGTCTAGTATGGTTTCAAAAATGCTTTCGAGCAGTTCTTGTTCATTGATCAAAACACTGATGCATTTAAAAACGTGGATGGACAATTCTTGAGTGTTACCAATGCTCTCGCGTTCAATGGTATACATGTTGTCATACGAAGTCATTGTGAGTTATGACAATAGCGGATACAAACGCTTTGATATATGTTAACTGTTTACAACAGTATCGTTATGCCGAGCTATGCTGTGTAGTACAATTATGAAGCAAATAGCAGCTATCACAAGCACAATGAATCCACCAACACAAACAGCGACAGTTTCCCAAAACGTTAATTTTCTTAGTCCCGGTTCGTCATTCAATGTACTTTTACCCAACAAAACCTCGCAAATCGTGGGACTGTGTTTGCATTTTTCGATTGAAATGGTCTTTGATCGCATATCGACATACGTGCATTCTTGTCCACTGTTCGTCCTTTTGTTGTACACAATGAAGTGTTCGCATGTGACAGAACTGTCATCTATATTTTTTATTTGAAACTTTGCCTCACTCATATTGTGTGCAGTGTTCTGAGTAATGCTAACCAAATATGAAACTAACTTATCATCCAAATCGTAAACACTCGCAATACTTGAGTGCGAACAATTTGCATCAATCCGAAAACATTTGCCATTTTCCGCTTTCACAGCACCAATATCGCAGTACGTGAAATTAGCCAATTGTATTTGTGGTACGCGAATGAAATGACCATTTCTCGCTATAAGCACAGCATTCGTGCTCTCGGTACAATTCTCAATTTGATACGTATTTCTGAATAACGACATACAAATCTTATCAACAGTTGTGCCATCTTTGGTGCTGAAGACAGTAAGTCGATATGATGAAGCCTTTTTCGCGAGAATAACTTCGTTACTCACTTGTTTCACTATTTGACTTAGCATCGCACGTAAAGCATGATTACGTTCGTTGATAATCAAGAGTGTGTATTCACGAAACGGAGAAAAATGCGTATTAGAGGAAATCTTGAATGATGAATCCAAGTTGATGAAATAGCAACGATTGTTATGTACTTTACCGATTGTAGTTGAACGATTACATGTTAGGCAGTAACAATTTTGCAATCCATACGTAGATACTTCTGCAACGGTCTGCTTGTGGTGCTTAATTCCCATTTTATGCTTGTTGATAGCATCTTGCATATTTTGAAATTGTTGGTTAACAATGTTATCGTTTTTAACTGGCAGACTAACGGTGAGTTTTGGCTTGGTAAGAGCATTTTGAATTTTGTGAGAAGTTTGGTTAACAACAGTATTTTTTTTAACTGTTGGACTTATCTTGTTTTTTGGCTTGTTGGTAGAAGTTTGAATATCGTAAAATTGTTGGCTAACGAAAGTATTGGCATTTTGAATATCGTGAACTTTTTGGCTTACGATAGGTTCAACGATAGGTTTGTTTGTTACTGACAGAACTTTAGTGTTTTTGAAAAAAAAGTCAGAAAAATCGATTATTGGTACATTTTCAGCGCTTTGCTTTTCATCCAAATTATCGTCAGAGTAATCCTCATCAAAGTTATCCTCGTCAGAGTTATCCTCGTCAGATTGATCATAGTCAAAGTCGAACTTATCATCGATTTTTAAGCGGATCTCACTCATTTCTTGCTCTATTTGTGTAATTGTGTCTCGCAATTCTTTGGACTTAGAAGGGATTATTTCCAAACCTAGATCATATTCTTTGATATACTTGGCGACTGACAAATCATTCATTTTTCTCTTCAATAACGCATTTTTGATTCGTGTTAACGCATGATCCTGTTTCTCGGGACTAGCACCTTCTAAATTCACATCGCACCATGTTCCGAACGTTGTACACAGTTCAGTATTAAATCTGATGAAGGCATGACCGTGCATCCCATTTGCACAAATTTCACTTCCATCATAGGTCAATGAAAAATTGTACGGAAACAAAGGTATCCAAGCGTGTGTGTAAATCTCAGTAAACACAGATTCTACAAACTCACTGATAGAGTACGTTTTCGGCTCAATTTGCAATCTAACTAAAAGACTTGGTAAGTCGTAAGTGATAAACATTGATCCCGCTACAAAACCATCAACTACACTGTATACCGGTTTTGAAAACGCTTTTTTCTTGTTCGGACATCTAGATAGACCTATGGATTTGCATTGTTGCTCATGACCTTCTAAACTAAACTCTGGGTTTTGCATCCATTTGTTGAAAAATTGTAAATTTTCTTTGACATCGTCGTATAATGACAAATACTCATAGGTTACGTTTATCAACACATAAAATAAACCATTCGTAACGTCAATCGGTGTATTCTGTACATGCTTGAAACAAGACGGTTCATAAAAATTTGGTTTAGGACGTCCTAACGCATTTGTTTGTAAAACTATGGGACAAAACAGGGCAACTATATGCACAAACATATACATGACGAGTTTTTGATGCATTGTCATTTTGGAAAGTTCCTATATAAGTATTTTCTACAAACGAATTGAAGTTATTTGTCTTCCAGTCATTCACATGGATTACACCACAAATAGCATTCCTATGTGTCTGTGGACAGATTTCCAGCATGTGGAAATAAATACAAGAGAACATTTTGCACATCAATTCGAAACGTACGCAAGACTCAAAGCTTCTCTACAACCAACGAAGTTGATAATGTGTCTATTTGATGAAATTGTTGAATTCGTTTGCAGCAAAACAAACATAAGCAAAATCAAGATTCAACACGCGCTAATGGACTCTTGTACTTCAAGGAAAACCTTTTCAGTTTGGTCGTTTCTGATCAAAGATGTGACAAAAGAAACTCTGAACGTTCTTGCTACGAAAGCAAATCTGTGTAGATTCGATTTATTGTATAGTTTCATTCACGTCGAAAACTGGATATGTGGTGCAATTGATTTTCATGGTGTTGAAAAGTCAAAAGATATTGCCAAAGATATTCTTGAAACAGAGCACGTTTTTGAAATGTTTAGCGCACACGCGATGACTAGATATACCAATAAAATTACCATGAGTAATATTGTATCACATCGTGATTGCTCAATAAAACGTATTGTATCATAGCTTGTGTTTTCGTGATTTGTTCAGAACATACTCAAATAACAAACAACACGCAAAATTGTTTCAAGGTTTTTTATTAACACATACAATCGAACACAACAGAACAAACATGCTATAAATTTGGGTCGTTGATAAGCATGTGTTGATTTTCATATCCATCCTTGTGCTACGTACTGATGGTATATATCTTTTGGTTCGTTGATTAGCAATCGATCGTATGCCTCATCGAATGCCTCATAATCAGAAAAATAAATATGGTGGGCCTCTTCTTCCACCTTTTTATCAATCAAATATTCATATGGCGATAGAACATAGGGTACACGTTCAATTTGATTTTGTTCTTCATCATCGACGCCACCGATTTCGTCCGCAAAACAATTGTCGAATTCTTCTTTATATTTTTCCTCCAAAAAACGTTCGTAAGATTGCAAAAACTGATCTTCTATCATATCATCGATATCACGGCTTCTGCAAACCCAACACATTTTTCGATCATGTATTTTTACATCTCGATCATTGGAAACTGTTTGAGTTGTGTAATTATCATCGTCGTTTTTTTCCTGGCAATATGTTTGTTTTTGATCTCGATTTGCATTGCGTATTTTTGTTCTTCGTTTTGAAAGTTGCCTTTGCAAACGCCTTTGTTCAGCCTTTTTACGTTGCTTTTCAGTTTGTTTTTTATAGGAATTGGGGCGGGTACGAGTACAAGTCTTTTCAATTTTCGCCGTAAGCAGGTCATCGAAATCACTGTAATCATCGTATTCGTCATCATTTTGGTTATCTTTGGTTTGAAGGATATCAACCGATTTCGTTGAACATCGTTGGTTATTGCTTTCTGTTTTCGCAATTCCATTGTTCGCTTTTTGATATAGCTTGGAAAACTCATTTTGTAAGTACCGACCGAATGATTCATTGTCAAAAGGACAAGCAGGGCTAAACCGTCGCTGACTAAGTTTCAGTTTCACTTCTTCTTCTGTGTTCATGACCCAATCGAACACAAAAGGGCAAACGGGGCACAGCTGTCGATGCCTAAGTTTTACATCTTCTTTATCCATGTTCCAAATGGAAATGTGCACATGGCAAAACACGCATCGAACGCACTCAATATTTTCGGAGATTACACAAGTGTCGTAGATGAACCCTTGGCTAGCCAGGTCTTCCTTTGACACGCCGAAATGGGAAGGCCTGTTTTTAAACGATTGAAGTCTCTGATACAACGACATGTTTGCGAACGAACGTTCTTAGACTCAGTAAAGCATTCATCTGCTATTTATACAAAAAATTGTAATGTAAATTTTATGTCCATCCATGTAGCGATCAAATGCCTTATTGTCAGAAAAATAAAACGCCCGGCAAAATTAGCGGGGGGGTCTTTTTTAAAACCCCACCCCCCTTATTAAACCGTCAGAACATTTTCCGGGCATATCATATAGCGCCGCATCCCGCACCAAAAATGCACACAAGAAAAAAGTGGCTGTGGTAAATAAGTATTGAATTGATGAAACAATGAGCAATATTAAAATATTTTGAATTACTTGGAGAAAGCTGTTGTTCTGCAGCATGCATTGCCTTCAACCCTGGCATTTCACTCAATACTTTGATCAAGTCATTCTTTTCTTTTTGGATTTTGAAAATAATTGATGTTTCGTCGGCATTGAGTTATGGAGAGTAACGTAATGAATAGACCGGGGGTGTCCGACGATGGGTCTGCCTGTTTTTCAAGACTCAACGAATTTACGAGGGGGCGCTTATCCTCGTATTTTTTCCACTAGCTCACGGGCGTTTGCAAGTTGTCATCTTTTCCCGTTTTGAATTTTCAGGCTTTGAGACATTTAACAACTTTCACATTATTGATATTCTATACATAGATGGTGACGTCATTACGTTATTGTCAGTTAGACCGGTGTGTACACAATATATTGTTGATATTTACCTCGTATTTCACAAAATCGGCAAAGTGCGTATTCCGCCGTATTAAGCCAATGTTCTATTTATACTTTTAATTTCTTGGGTAACCCCGAATATATTTGTGTCGGACATTTTGGGCCGACGAGTTAAGAATTTCGATCAGCCCTTGACTTTTTGTGCCGGACATGTCCGTAGGTCCGACTGAGTTTCGGGAAGTCTGGACCGTCAAGACATGCCACATTCACTGTATGTAAAACTAATTATGTACTAAACTAATATTTATGATTTTAAATCATTAAAGATATAAATTTGTTAACTAAACATTGCAATAAATTTTGATGTATAATGACATGGCTTCGGCCTACAAAGTACGCCAAATATTTGCCAAAGCATAAATTATTTTCGCAAATAATGATAGAATGATAAAAATCATTTCAAACTCAACCTTAAATTCCGAAAAAGGTTTTAAATAAGAATGAAAAACTTAAGGGTCTATCACGTAAGTTTCACCAATGCACCTTTTCTAACGTGTTACTGATTGTTGGAAACACTCACTACGACAACTTTTTTTGATTAGTGTGTTGTTAATTCAAAACAAAAACATTATTTGTTTAAGACATTTTAATGCATACGTTTGTGCACTCCAATGTTAAGACAAAAAACAACTGCAATAAATTAATATTAAGAATAAAATAACGTCAATTGATATATAAAATTGATAAGTATTATTAAATGATATAAGAACAATATATTTAGGTTATCTGTTTAGAGCAATTTTTTTCCAAATATATTTTGCAGAAATAACTTTATAGAAATGTTAAGAGTATTAAATTTAAAATAAATGCCTTAAAGTGATTTTTTTTTTCAAGTCACTGAATGTCGCTTTCACCTTTTTCGCTCTTAAAAATTAGTTGAATAAAGTATTTGTTCACTGCAAAAGGATCTAAGTGTCATTTTTTAAATATTGTTATTTTCAATATAGGAAAATTATTTTATATAAAATTAATACTGTAAATTGATCATTTAAGTTATTTTACAAATCACTTAGGACTGTTAAGCTCTTAACGCTGAGTAAAAAAAAGGTGAAATTTCATTGCGAAAAGGTTCTAAGTTGTTCGAATAAATATTTTGTTTTTGAAAATGTGATAAGTACAGAATATTCCTTATCAAACTTGGTATTATACAGCCTTCATTGTTTAAAGTGTTAATCTGATTAAGTTTTTAACCTTCTCCTTTAAATTTTTGTAAAATGCACTTAGAACCTTTTCGCTTTCACCCCTCGGAGTGTACAGTGCAATTCTACTAAGGTGTCACTGATAACGTTTTGGGAATGGCCGAATAAGGAACTAATAGTAGAACACAACCCAGCGTGCTTCTCACGTGATCTGACTGTTTAGCGTTCATGTCATGACTCTCATTTTAAACGCGTATGTGGTGAACTATTATCACCACGATAAAGATATACGCACAGTGTTTAATAAGTCAGTTATAATGACAATCAAAACATATTATCATAATGGGAAATGTTCGCATCGAGTCTGATTATAACATACATTTATATCAATATTTCATATTCATTTTTAACAATGTGAGCTTTCAAAAAAATTTAATTAATTAACACAAATTATCCCTGCGTAACCCTCTAAACAATGTTTTATAATAAATTTAATTTGCTAAAATATGTGAAAATCGAGCATCATCATATTGTAAACATTAACATTGGATTTTATTATCGATGGAATGATCGATCACACGAGCAAGCTGTTGAAATTATTTCCAGTTTATAGTTGTGTCGTCAATATCAATCGAAATATTTTATAGTACATTTTGTCAGAACGGAATTTTAAACATCCGATTATATAAATGTTCTATTTTTTTATAACTCGGCATTGCCGGTGTTTTCATTTGCGAAATATAAATGGTACATTGCCTATACATTAATATGAACAATATTAATACATTTTATGGTCATTTAAACAACCAAGGTTGTATTTATTCTTAAGAAAATCTAATAACATAAAGATAAAGTGTTTTCGAATGGAAAAAAAATTATATAAATAATCATAATTTACGTTTACTGCACTTTATGCTCTGAATTAAATTATCTCAAAATATCAGGTCTTTATATCCTTAACGGTCGTTGATTCTTACAATTCAACGGTGGTTAAGTGTTAATCGACTGGTAAGAAATAGAAGAAAATATAAAACGTATGTGTATGATATTATTATTTAACTTATGGTTAGAAAACATAAGTAAGAAGGATAATTCTTATTTGGTCTTTTATGTCTAAACAATGAAGTATAAATGAAAGCCCGCGTGTGTACGATTAACAATACAGCAAAATATGTTTGTAAAACAGTAATTCCATTCGAACATTTGCAAATGCTGGTAACTTAAGGATCAGTTTACTAATTGCACATCTATTAAACTGTTAATTCCATTTATCATTTCTGCACCCATGATCTTCATCGCAATCAATTAAGAAGTCAGTCATACAGTATATATACATAATCAAATGTATGATTCTGGATAGTTTTTAGTTGCGTCCTATTTTATGTACATATACTAGAAATTATTAATAATTATTAATTATTATTATTATTAATAACTAATTAAGTTTATTAAACACATATACGTTTCCATTGATTTATGTCCAGTTCGAAGCTCATGATCATGCGCTGGCACGTCGACTACAGAACCATAACCTTAGTTCCTGTTGTCTGGAGTTGGGGATTCGTCTGAAATTGTTTTGCCAAGGTATTTTACATGCCAGCACACTCTGAACATGTTAATTTTTTTAATTTACTTGGAAAACAGTTAGCAATTTTAAAACTGAATCATTGCTTCTTCATTACAACAATGATTACATTTATGTTAACATTTAAATATGACGTTTATATGCATGCATATCTACATGCAATCTTCACAACGTGACTTTGTGGAAAACCTGTTAATTGTAGTTATAGTTGAAGATTTTAAGAAGAAGTAGAAGTAATAATGGTAGTAAGACACGAGTGTTTATTAAATTTCCCTGTGACGTACCCCAACCAGTTTTTCTAAACTCTTGGATTGGCCCATAACATATTGTGTAGGTGCAATTTTAAAATTCTGACTTCAAGTATGTCTATATCAAAACAGGCAACGACATCCCTTTAAAACTTTTGTATTATCTATTGAGTATATTAAATAAAGATTTGTAAATAAATATAGTAAAATGAACAAGTTTTCATTACAAAAAATGTTACTCTTATTCGAAAGATCTATGAATAAACGTCTTTTTATAGATTTTTGCCTATCCGTAAATACCCGTGTATGTTATGAGACGTTCCACTGCTAATAGCGTGTGACTTCAGATGCAATGTGTGTACTGTCAGAGAGATGTTTCTATGGACGTTTTACATTTCATCAAATAAGATACTCACGGATTAAAAAGTGCATCGTAGAATTGGTACAATTCATATTATAAAGATTTAGAGTACATGTATTTGGAAACAATAAGATAGATTTGTTTTAACCGTTTATGTGGACATACGATTGAAAACTAAACAGCAATCGACAGTTCACAATGTATTCCGGATGTGAGGTACAAATCAGAAAATAGGAAATAAATGAAATTTTAAACCGATATTATGAATAGAAAATATAAACATTCCCACAAAATGATCTGCACATGGTTGTCTTCTTCTGCAACTGAAGTTTAAGCTGCAAGGACATTAACCCATTGTGTTCTTCTTATCAAAGCTATTGTTTGTGTAGAAAATGTGTACAGGTTGAGTGTAAAGTGAGCTGTTTACTTTACTTACGTATCTTACAAGAAATTCTACACAGATAGAACTGTTTGCCTTCAATCCTGGATGTTCCAATCACGACCCACATCATAAGTTAATTTGCTCTATACATGAGTGCACACGTCTCCTTGTGTGAATCTAACAAAGAAAGGACCAAAACATAATTATAATAACTCTATTGGTATCAACGAACATTGTTTTATATTCTCAAGCAAACCACATTTTAAAAAAACATATTAAAATATTTAATATGTTTCGCCTAAATAAAATGCTTCATTTCATTTATTTCCATTTAATTTTTACTCACTTTCCTGTCTTGACATGTCCCCTTCCCTGTCACCAATATTTCACCAATATATCTACTGCAATGTATCCGTAGTAAATTGACGTATTTTTCATTTTGTATAGTTTCAATGTGTCAATACTTTCTGATTGTGTACATTAATTCTGATTTAAATTTTGCTTCATAAAAAACTACACGTACTAAGTTGCACGTCTATATTTAGCATATGGTTTGTTGCAACTCGCAAACTTTTTATGAGTTGAACTTGACAGATGGCAGCAACAATTTCGCGCTATTATTAAAACAAGGGTTTTTCATGGCTTACATGTATAGTAACTGTAGTAAAAGCTAAACATTGTAGATGCGTTCGAAGGGACTTGAGGAAGCAAATATTACCACATTGCTATAGACAAACAGTTTTAATCAGTCTAATAAATGGACATGGTAAAATATACATTTACTGGAATTTCAAGCTACCGCCTATCTGTACTGTTATATTACGTGAATGGAAAAACTGTTATTACGTGTTAATCTATCTGCGGTAAACGATTACTTCATTACGGGCCCCTATTAACCCCGCTCTCAGAAGCATTTTTCTTAACCGACTGTACGATGTACAGCACATTTTGGCGACCAGGCAGTAACCTGCGAATTTTTCTCGTGACACATCTGTGTCAGCATACATAACTCTTATCAGCGGATTATCTCGTACTATATGGGGCGTTTATGTCGATAACGTGTAGAAGTAAGAACCGTGTGCTCTTTTAAAGTAGGGAATACTGACACATTTATAGAGTTCCTCTGTGTCTTTGCGAATGCATCTATTGGCTGACCTGTCCCTTTGACCTTTAATAAGAGCTGTGTTACGCGATTTCAACGTTACAATCAGTGGACTATTTCATGATACAACGAGAGCGCCGATGCATAGGTGCAAGATACAGGGAAGAATGGCGTCACGTGGTATAATGTAGTTCGATATCGCCATCCGCGAATTTCTCAAATCAATAATTTCAAACAATTACCGACTATTTAAATAGATAATCTTTCCATTTACATCAGTGTTTGAAACGCTTATGAAAAATAATTACCCAAGCCTTTCAAAATTTAAGCACGGACAGATCTGTATCGATTCTTTTCTCTATTCTTTTCACAAATGAAAATAGACGCTACCCTATTCGTCTGCGTCAAGAATTTGTCGTAAAACTTGTGGTAAGCGTTAGATGCAGACGTGCACAACAGATTGAGTTCTGAATACAGATTTCTGAATGCAGATTTTAATAGAAACTCCTCACAGCAGTTACTTCCCTTGCTTCGCCCGGTCAGTAACTTCTAGTATAAGGGAGGCCACTGCAAAGGAGATTGAGATTTATAGTGCAGATAGAATTGTTTTACGAACGAAATTTGTTTTAGGTTATAAGAAGATTTTTTGACATAAAACGGTCTTAGAAAAAAATCACTAAAAACGGTGTCAGCAATATTCTTGGAAGAAAACGTTAGAAAAACGTTTCAAAAAAAAAATGTAAGAATGACCATATACTAAATTAAATAGATATTTCGTCTGATTTTTGATCAGGTAAGGCTTCATAAAGGGCAACCGATGGATGTGGATTTTCGAAATGTGGTATATACCATAAGCATAGGTGCGTAAACGCACCTATGCTAAAAATGTAAACTATACCTTTCCGCGCCGCGACCTCTTTATCGACTCGGATGCGCGGGTGCGGAAATATCAGGTTTTTACTACATAACAAATTTGGCTTGCAAAACGTGGTATTAACCCTTTTTATTCGCTAGCGAAAAACTACACATAAAAGTTTTAGAGTATATTTCGACGACTTGTGTATGTTTTAATTTCACGAATAATATATTTATAATATAACAATATATATTTGATGTGATTTCATGTGATAGGAAAAATATATGTTTTCATTTGTTGTTTATTTATTTAATGAATCGTTGAAATAAATAAAACACATTCTCAATTAGATATGCGTTATGTCTGCTTACTGCAGCAAATCTTCGAAAAAAAAAAGAATCGTGGCTAGTACGAGTACCCATGTATTGTTGATAAACATGAAACCGTATCAGTTAATACTGATATTGAGTTCTGCGATTTATTTCATGCCAATTTTTGTTTATATATGGAACTGATTTTGTTGCTATATGTAATTGAAAATGATATACATTTTACATCTATTTTACTGAATTACATTGAAGCCAAACTAAAACTTAAACCAGTTTAATAATTTACACATTTAGTTTAAACCTATTTATTTTAGCTCGATTGCATCGAAAGCCTAAGGCTTATATAAACGCTCTCGAGTCCGTTTCCTGGGCCTAGAACCAGTACTTGGTGTCTTTGGGGAAGATCTAAAGAACGCTCCCAGTGTGGGGATCGAACCCGTGACCTCCCGGTCGCTAGGCGGACACCATATCCATTACACCACAGCGACCTGCAAAAAATTTACACATTTCCGAATAGTATGTCAAATTATTATCATTTTACAATAATGGACTATACTGTACAGCGGAAATAGCACTCAACCTGTACCGATTTACTTGAATTTGGGTATGTTGGATTTGTTGGTTTTCATATATGTTCCATATCGTACCAATCTCTTTGACATATTATGTTTATTGCTTATTATTATAGTATGGCACAGTTAACATGCATGCGTGATTTTCATCCCGGCATATATATCAACGTCTCAAGTGCGTTTCAAAGGTCACTGCTGCAACAGTACCCTCAACGGATAAATTCTTTCTTACAGAAAACACTCAAAATTCCAATGTAAACATCGAACGTGTACATAGTTTATTTAGATCGACCATGTAGGTAAGTTGGCTGATCAATAGGTGTAACCGTTTTTAAAAAGGCATAACGACGATAATTTCATCTTAAAGAAGACTCAAGTGGGGTTAAAGCTCTCGCACAATCTAGCGAACAAACACTACAGTACCTTAATCAATTGTCAGCGTGCTACATTGTGTAATAATGGAACGTATAATTAACGCTCCATTCTAAATTATTTTAATATTTGTCCGCCACCTAGTTATCAGACAGAAAAATATATCTATGTTTATTAAAATTCAAGTGCTGCTTGAGTAAATAAAACAGAGACCTGAATGTAAAACAATCATTTAATACATTATCATCATTTATTTAAAAATAAAATACGTGTATCATAAAACCGTTTATATACATCAGAATCATCAATAACAAAATTAGTTTGGAACGACATTTTTATAATCGAAGGCAAGTGTACATTTTATTAGAAAGCTGGGTTCATACCAATTACCTCTATTAGGAATGCAAACTGCGTTTCTTTTAAGAACTTCAAACAAAATGAACATGTAACCGAATTGGTGGAGCCGCACTCTACTTTGTCTCAAACTTCCACAAGTTGTTCGCACAATTTTTAAGAGAAGTATGCAGGTGAACAATTTCACAATCTTATTCAAATGTTTAAATGGCTCCATCATTTTTAAGCAGCAATACTTACTGTGTTACACGTCCAAAAAAATATGTAATTTTTTTAACAAACTTACTCCTTTCAAATTAAATGTCCTGAGATTCAAACTCAAGTTTTAAAATATAATAATTAATTTACACAAATTACATTTGCAATCCTTTTTACCAATTTGATTATGTCTCCCAGTTTCTCAATTTATGGTAACAACATAGTAATCAACCTAATGCTTGTGTATACTAATGGGCGCGTCTATTAAAAACGTCACAATTAAATAATATTTTTTGGATTTTGGAGAGGCAAAATCGACTTGTATTGTTATTTTGAAACCAATTGTGTGTATAAAAATCGACAAGCCTTTGTTTAAACATAGTAAGCAAAATATGGACATCCCTGAATACTAACAAACAAATCCATGCATACCTAAATCCGTAATGATATTACACATTATTTATTGTTTGAATATCTGTGCAAGCATTTAAATACGGTGAAAGATAGTGTTTCATTTATTAGAGAGTATGATCTTATATTTCGTAATGGCATATGCAAATTATTTATTAATGTATATGATTTTGTTATTAATTGCTCAGTTTATATTAGCAAATTAAATATAACATAATTCAATCAGTTTAGTTTGTATTTTTTTTTTGTAACAACGAACATCATATGTCATACATTTTTGCTGCATTGCTTAGATTTGAGGACTTTAGTTTTAATTAGCACTTTCTAAACACGACATGTCCTCCTGAAATGATAAGGCATCTAGAGGTCACAAAATGTTCGCCGTAGATAAATAAATAATTGAGACATAGACATTTTCCATATTATGGCTTTATTTAATTAAAAAAAAAGAAAACATTTATTGTCATATAAAAAAGATTTTATTTAATAAAAATACACTGTATCGATGTGCTGTATGAACGAATTTGTACAGAATACTCGAGTTTGGTGAAGACACAGACACTGTATCGATTTTTTATATGAACAAACCTGCACAAAATATCCTCTTTTGTTATAGCACCCGACACTGTATCGATGCGTTGTATGAACAAATCTGCACAGAACATTCGCTTTTGTTATAGCACCAGACACTGTATCGGTGTGTTGTGTAGACAAATCTGCACAGAATACTCGCTTTTGTTATAGCACCAGACACTGTATCTATCGACGTGTTGTATGAACAAATCTGCACAGAATATTCGCTTTTTGTAATAGCAACAGACACTGTATCGGTGCGTTATATGAACAAATATGCAAGGAATATTTGCTTGTGCTATAGCAACAGACACTGTATCGATGTGTTATGTGAACAAATCTGCACATAATATTCGCTTTGGTTATGACACCAGACACTGTATCGATGTGTTGTATGAACAAATCTGCACATAATATTCGCTTTTGTTATAGCACCAGACACTGTATCGATGCGTTGTATGAACAAATCTGCACAGAACATTCGCTTTTGTTATAGCACCAGACACTGTATCTATGTGTTGTATAAACAAATCTGCACATAATATTCGCTTTTGTTTTAGCACCAGACACTGTATCGATGTGTTGTATGAACGAATCTGCACAGAATATTCGCTTTTGTTGTAGCACCAGACACTGTATCGATGCGTTGTATGAACAAATCTGCACAGAATAATCGATTTTGTTATAGCACCAGACACTGTATCGATGTATTGTATGGACAAATCTGCACAGAATATTCGCATTTGTTATAGCACCAGACACTATCGATGTGTTGTATGAACAAATCTGCACAGATTAGTTGGGATTTGTCATTAGTGTATATATCGCGTCTACATAATAAAATGTTAACTGTATGATTTGCAATAGTTCAATGCTCTGACTTTGTTTATTTTCGGATTACACCGCTTTGAATGTTCATACTATTTTTTCATCAACATTAAACTTGTTTTAACAAAATATTACTCGATCGTGTATACTCGCTTTAGAAAGGTTTCCTGTTGTTGTTTTTTTTAAGAGCTATAAAACAGGCCCTCCTATTATGTTACCACTCATTTAATGCGTAGGCCTTTTTATCACTCTTTTTGTAGAAATCTTATCAGCCTAGGTGGCCTTTATCTGACCTCTGCGCTGAATAAAGATTCACTAACATGTGTAACGAAATGAGACCTCACGATTTCACATCGGCCTCTTATCCACATTCAATGTATCACGAATAGATGGTCTCACTGATCATTGTAAGTCGACAGAGAGCAGTGAGTTAAATATGTTTATTTGATTTCTTCGTTTTGTTTCTAGCTTTAACTTTATTTTGAATCATGCATGTATTCTTTCCTAATGCAGCACATTTACGCGGTGTTTCTTTTACCCTTTCAGAAGAAAAAACGCATGCGAAAATGAGTGAGTAAATTATAATCATTAATGTGTTTTAAAATGTAATTTGTCTTGATGTTTAACCTTAATATCAAGTAAGAATTAGTATGGGTGGTTTGAAGTTACATAATGATATTCTTAAACATTTGTTTCACATGCTATACGTCGTTGTTCGTTAAATACACTAATGCTTAAAATGTGTTATATAACACATTTAAACGGTAATTATGGTCGGGCACATGGCCATGTTGATTTAAACAAAAGTAAAAACAAACTCTGGGGGGTAAATGAAGCTTTATTCTAGTTAAATCATACACATACACTCACAATTCCATAGCGCGCATGCCATTCGTGTTAATACAAATACAGGGTTAGCATTAGGTAAGGTCGACTTTTCATACCAGATAGATTATTAAATAAAAATAAAAAAGGGGTAAGGGAGGTAGAAAGCAATTCCGAGCAAGAAAAGCGCTCGACTAATCAAGAAGCTCGCACCATGTAACCGACCGGTCATGACCTTGTCAAGTGAGGTTTGGCGCTCTGCGTGGTTTTATGTTAAACAGATATTAAGTTATTTAATACCAATTTAACAAAACAAACAGCGGGAGCTTTATTCTACAAAACATAAAAACTCCTTCTTATTATGCGAGCAATATTTAGTCAAATCATTACCATTAAGACAAAATTAAATACTGCGCATGACAAAAATGCAAATACGAGGTTTCATAATTTAACCATGCATACATGTATGAAATAAACCATTGTGCATATGAAAGTTCTTAAGGTCGTGACTCTAAAGTATGTGGGAGTATGAAACTAAAATTTTAACTGTGCTGAGAATTGTCATACAAAAATATACATATGTTAGATAGGATTTATTCAAGTGTGTAAACGATACTGATATATTATTAATAACATGTGGATTTCAAATATCCATACAGTATAAAAGAACCAGCTGAAATGTCATTCTTGTGACAGAAAGATGCCCGAATGGCCGAAAAGAATTCCAATTTTGCCGGGGTCATTGTCGGTTCACTTAGACATAATTTCACATGATAAATACAAACGTCTCCGCGTAGAGGCTTGCAAGTACCTTATTTGTGATAGACGAAAGCGGGGCTAGCATAGTGGGCACATTTATTCAATTCCAAACTGTGTCTAGCTGGTCTGGACATAAACGACTGTCTGTCATGCGTGTAAGTGGCACTTCGGAGATGCGCTTTCGTATTGATTAACTTTGTAATATGTAATGCGAGTTCGGTGCCAAGATTACTCTTATTTATTACACCGATAAATCAGCCTTTTGAAAAACGTACGATTACAATGAATACACTGTTAAAGCAATTTTAACTTCCCAATTACACTTTTAGAATGGCGCTATATAATCGTTTTACAATTAAGTGTTTGCTTTAAATCCTAAAGTATTTCAGATTTGTTTTCGTCTATAAAGGTATCACTTTCGGAACCTACTGTAAATTCCAATGTATAATAATCTTTGGAACGGCCCTTCGAATTTGTTATAATTTATTTGGCATCTTTATTCCTGGAACAAACGTCTGAATTCATGTAAAACATTTTTGTTTGGTCGCACGGTTTAGCGATTATAATAATTCGTCTAAATAACAAATAATTTTCTTGAAACCCTTTCTTGCCATAACTTGCACTCGCGGTTTGTGTTATACGATTAAATAACTTTGGCGACATAGATGCATCAAACGGAAGACGTTTATTGATCATAAATATAATATGAGAGTCTCCAGAAAATGTCAAATTACGCTAGGTTGCTTTGATATTGTATTGATACAATTTCACACTTATGTAAGCATCGGTCACGTGGACCTTTATAATGAAATAACTTGGTGTCATGTGACCCATGGCATCTTAACGTGTATTATCTTAAGGGTTCCGTCCTTACGTAATCGTTTAGCGCTTAACCCCTTGGTCTGCTACAGTTTTACCAGTCTGACCTAAGATGACCCTTTCTAAGGTTCCGCACCTAGAGCTGAAATAATACTTGGTGTCTCATCGAAATCTTCACAATGCCCAATTTAATCACTGGTAAAATTTGGTAAAATTTGGGATTCACAACGCGCGCGGGCATCAGCATTGATTACCGATAGTCTGACCTTAGATGACCCTTTCTAATGTATTGCGCCTAGAGCTGAAATAATACGTGGTTTTTCATCGAAAACTTCACAATTTCCATTCTAATCTCTGGTTACATTTGGGATTCACAACGCGCACGGACATCCGCATTTATTACCGATTTTTCGGGTACACGATGTTAAGACCAAGCTTTATTCCATTGAGAGTGAACTTGCGATCGCAAGCATCCACATGTAAATCATGCCTCAATGCTTAAAAGTTCAGGCTCATAGATCGGGTAAATCTTAACTGGTCCATCTTGGCGGGTATCCAGGCTTCTTTGTGACGGTACCGATACTTAGTTTCAAAGGGGCACTAAAGTTTTTCCATGATGATACGACACTTTACTCATGGTTGCATCGATGCTAAAATTCTTTTTTGTCGCGTGACGTTACGTTTTGATTAGAATTAGAAGTTCCGTATGTGTTGAAAGAATACCAAACGAAACCCATGTTCAATATTGAGTTCGTTATTCCTTGTGAAGTCAAAGAATTTTGTGATGTAAGCTAGGTAGAACTCGACATCGATGAGTTTGATCATGCCGGTGCTGAGGAGCTTGTAAAGGATTCGCATGCTGGCAGACCCCCCCCCCCCGCCATTCTTCTACGTAGATTAAGGACAAAGGGTGGTCCACAGACGTTTTGAAGGCAATATTGTTTGTTCTCCCGGTCGCCACTTCCGCTAAGCACGTATACTTGTCTTTTACTTTTTGCGGCCAAATTAAGTCTTTTCGTCTAGAAAAATGGGTTACATGTGTCGCAAACATGTGTACTGCTTTTATTATTAATATTTGTCTAGGATCCATGACAGACATGTCACCGTGTGCTGGTATGTATATGTCGCCTGAGGCACTTACAAGATTGTGAAATGACTTACCTGCCTCTCGAACTATGTGATAATTGATCCTTGATGTCAGATGTGGTATTGTCATGCTTTGCTGGTTCATCTGCCATTGTTACTTTTATAGCTCCAAGTCTTTGAGATCGGTCTCTGTTACAAGTCTGATCCTTTTTTACGCCATAATCTCTCATTGCCGTGGTATATGATAAACGTGCTAAAA
Organism: Dreissena polymorpha; assembly: GCF_020536995.1. Taxonomy (NCBI): domain Eukaryota; kingdom Metazoa; phylum Mollusca; class Bivalvia; order Myida; family Dreissenidae; genus Dreissena; species Dreissena polymorpha. The sequence goes on along the minus strand of NC_068361.1, from coordinate 86,280,285 downwards.
ATGAGTAGCTATGTACACGACATAACTTAATTAAACACTTCATCAATTACATTGTCCATTATATGTTTCTGTTTCCTTACTTTCGATTGTTAACATGGTTGTTATATTCAATTTTCATCACAAGCAAAATATTTTAAGCAATTCCTAACAGCAATGCCGCGCGACTATTCAAGAAGCCCGCCTTGTTACCGACAGGTCATGACCTCGTAACGTGATGTTTTGCGTGCTATATGTTTGTATGTTTAAACAATTTTAAGTATTAAATAGCAACAAATACGTCGTACACAGAGAAATATAGGATTTTTCGGGGTTTTGATAAATTTAACGTTATAAGTCTATTTCTACGTATATTAAGAACTCATTTAAGCTCTGTCATTGTCATTATGTATTGCATTTGTTAAGGATATGACCAACGCGTTCAATTAAATATGATATAAAATAATAATTCGTGTTTGGTTTGATAAATGTATGATTTTAGATACATGTACGAGACTTGTTATTGGGGTCGCTTTCTTCTTGATTGGTGGTAAGTTATGTTTTTTGTGTTTAAAACAAATTTGATTGCGTTTTTTAGCTTTTCAATTTTGCGTTAAATATCCATGCTTTCACTTCTCGTAAATATCAAGTATATTATGCAAACAAATGCAGTCAAATGACTTTTGTACGGTCGATCTTATTGTACCATTTTTCTCAGATTCATCTTATTATCATAAAGATCTAATTGTTCTGGTTGCCGAACGTTATATTTCGATAAGTAATGTTCACGGTTTATATTATATTTAATTTAAGGACCATGCTTATAATATAACTTGTGGTTGTTTTTTACTTTGTTGAAAACCACTTCCTTCCAATTGGTTATATAAGGCTTATTGATGATCATACGAAAATCGATTTCCAAATACATGACAGTAATGCCGTACACGTCGGCGATTTCGAAATATCATGTAAATATTTTCAATATAGTGTTTGGCCAGGAAATCCCGGACGCGAATCAACTGAAGTGTCGACTATGCAGCTATGCATTTGAGCTTATAGATTGCACGAAGCAGGCGGTATGCGACAACAGGACCGAGGTATATTTTCTTAATAACGTTTGCAGATATATGAATTGCAAAAGGTTATTTCAAATCAAATGTTGACCCCAAATTACGTACATAATAATAAGGTCAAGTAAGGCTTTGTTATCAAAGTAACATACATCAACACATGAATTTCTTAAAACACTACACAGCAATCTCTATTCAATAAAACACACTGATTTGCTTTAGTCTTTTCGACTGAAAATTCATAAAAATGGATTCGACAAAAACTGAGTTTTAAGTATCGAAACATGTATGCCGTAATCAACTTAAAAACAATTACTAATCGAAAAGTTATTTGCTGTCGTCAAAAACATAGGTTTAATAGGTTTGGTGACCTTTGTTTACAGTAAAATTGTGATTTTGTTTTCCAATTTAATAAGAATATGCAATGAAATTCAGACATCCTTTAAGTCGGTTGAACTTTCGTAAGGAAAGTTAAGTTACGTTAAAATTAATTCAATATAATTGAATTTAGCAAAACAGGATCTCAGACTAAATATTTATCTCAGTGAATTTTGCAAAAATAATAAAAATCTCAACATGCAAATCATCAAACAAAGTTAAGGGTTGGCACAACAAAAAAGGGTAGATTTTGTTTGAAATATAAACACATTTGTTCATCTCTTTACTTGATTATGGCTTATTTGACCGACTATTATTCTTGCTGTATCTTATGAAGTGTTCAATTGTCTGTCTTAGCAATTTCATTGTTGTAATTGGCGTGCGTGTAAATGCATAGCGCAAATTATGTATACAGTAATAAAGTGGTAGTAATAATATTATATTATTACTATAGACATATTACAAGAGGTTGGTACATGTATTGAACGATTACCCCAATAATCTGGTGAGTTTTGACACCGACATCTCGGCATTATGCATTATAGGCAAATACGTTACACTTTTTTTCAAGACGGCGTCTACAGTCGCTATTGAATATTGACGAAATAACTATCAAGAGCACTAAGACCGAAACAAACACGAATTCTCATTGTTACAAAAAACAGAGACGTAGATAACAAAGATAGGCAGCTCGCGCAATATCGGCAAACTTTCGCACCTCGCGTGGTTTCGGCGAGATAATTCTAAGCGCGCACCTGTTTGTCGGTTGCCACGGTAGTTAATACGCTTATCAACATTTCTGAAACACGATTTCGCGTTCCAGGTTTTGTGATTGAAATTAACTTTTTGTATTATCAAAATGAGAATGTATGCAGTATTATCATACAATTGTAATGTGTCAATAAAAATAAATCATATGCAAAATTGTTTTATTTAGCGATTATATCCGGCTTCAGTTTGAAAAAAACAATCATAACCGGTATTTAAGGATGCCTTTGAAATACGATAAAATATTCAAGTAAAGGAGCGATCAGAATCTTACGACAAACAACTTATAATGTTTGTTTTAATTAGATGTTTGTTTTTCATTTTAATTTGATTAATACGAATGCCAGTTACCTGGGATTCAATTTGAACTAAGCTGTGAACAAATTTGAGCAATTATTTTGGTCTGATCTAATTAAATGTTTGTGTTCTTTTTCTCTTTAATTACCGCTAAATTTAATGCACGATTCTACCAATTAGAGCATTGCCACCTAGAGTATGTAAATAGAAATCTTCAGACCAGTACACTGTGCCATTATCCGATATTAAGCATCTCGGTACAGTGATGTAGTCGCTTTTCTGTGTATCTTCACCATGTCTTAGACGGATTTTGTGTCATGTGATGACGAGGATTTAAATCTGGATTTACTTCTAGGTATATCGATTATGATGAACATTGTGATAGTGAATTTTTCTTCTTCATTAGCTGATCTCTGGTTAACTGACGTCAGTCACATGACCGGTGAAGGGTGACGTGATACGAGGAGACTGTCATACACCCGGAATAGCTTGAGTCCCTTGTCCCTGTTAAGTTAGAGATCAAACAGCGGCGGCCATCACTTTTAAATTTAATAAGCAGTAGTCGATCATTAAATGTCCCCGATTTATATTAAGATTTAGTTATTTACGTTTCCATCCTCAAGTCCGCCTTCTTCATGTCGTTGAAATGTTATCGTTAAATGGGTTCCAAGTGATAGTAGATGTGTTATGAATGTAGATGTTGTTGGCCGAAAGTTCCTAAGTTAAAAGCTAGCGTTCCCGCTGTGTCGTCATTTGTATACTTTCCCGCGCTGTGATACTTAAACCGTACTCGAGTTGCTCGCAGCCAATTAGAACGCTTTATTTAAATGACGTAAGGGGCGAACCTCTTCGTTTCGAAAAATTCCGGAAAAGAATCCATCCGCCCGAAAGCAATAAACCCTTTTCGGATACTTATCCTTTAAGTACTTAAAGCACTCAGTCCCTAATATATTCAGCTCACTTTTTCGACAATAACAATAGTGCAGTGTAACCACAACAGTAAGTTTCAATTTTTGAGCATATATACATAAATAACAACTTTGAATATTTTCAAGCTACAATAGGCGCCGAAAGCAAAACTAATTCGAAATCATAGAGGATTTACACATTACAAATGCGATTCCTAATGGCAATAAGTAAGTTTTCCATCCTTATTGTCTATCTGATTTGTATTAAAACAACGGTAGTGTATCCAGTGTGGCTGGAATGTTATACAGGTGATTTCAAACTTGTATAATTTGATTGCTTCATGAAACATCATTATGAAAATGAGGGATACCATAAAACTCAATCAGCACTTTAAAATAATATTATTTAGTTTGTGATTTCCGGTGGTTAGTAGAAAAATATCAGTGAAATAAAACTGGTATTTCACTGTTTCAAACAGTGAAAAATAACAGTGAAAAATAACGATATTTGTTTACTGTTTAACTGTAAAATGACGTCATTTTTTCGACGAAATGACGTCATAAATCCAGCGATATTATCCAGTTAAACTCTTTTACAATGTAAATAAACGGTGAAAAAAAAAGAAAAAAAAAGAAAATTTGTTGGAATCGATGGAATATCGATTTTAATTCACTCGTGATCATAAACAATACATATTTTCACTCGTGGCTGCGCCACTCGTGAAAATATTATTTTATATGGTCACTCGTGAAATAAAATCAATATTCCATCGAATCCAACAAACATCCTTTTTTATGATATAGTCCATTGTACCGGTATATGTTTTCTGTTTGTGTCGCTACAACAATGAGGAGTTTGATGGAAAACAAAATTTAATCATGCACCTACAAAATTGGGTAAATAAATTCTGGCGTAATTTTCTAATGCAAAGGAATATCACTATGACATGTGCGGTAAAATAAAGTACAAACAGCAATTTATAAAAATATCAGTTAAAATTTGATGCAATGCCACCATAAGCCTTTATAGCTTTGGTCACTCAAAATATGCAAGGTTTTTGCGTAAAATCAAAATGGCTGATTGCAAATATCTGAACAACTGGATAAATTAAAACTTGCATAATTTTATTATTTGAAGAACTAGCACAATGAACATATGAGGAGCCATTAAACTCAATTTTCACTTTAAAATAACACCATTTATGATACAGTATTCACAACATAGAATATAATTTCAGTTTTAGTCGCTACAACTACGACGAATTTGGGTGGAAACTTTTTTTTGGCTTAAAATATCTACCTGCAAAATGGGGTGTATAAAATCTGGTGTAATGTTCTTTACCAAAGGAATATCAATATGAAACTGTGAAAATACATAAAGTGCAATAAGCAATGCATACACATATAAGATATGATATGATGTAATGCACCCTTTTTAGCTTTGGTCACTCAAAATATGCAAGGTTATTGCGGAAAATCCAAATTGCTGAAAGTAAATATCTGAAAAACTGGTTATATTGAAACATTTATGATATGATTCATAGTATATGTTTTCATTTTAGTCGCTGAAACTATGAAAGTTTAGAGGGAAACACTCAGTGATTTTTTTTGCCAAGAATTACCGCCGATATTCTGCGGCTTCCCAATTGCAAAAAATGACGTTTTTTCCCAAAAATCTGACCAAAATTTCCCCCAAAATGACAAAATTTTCCCAATAAAGCCAATAACATTACAATGTCATTTAGATCTAGCGTTAATTTCGTAGAACGATTGCCGATCGAGCTTGTCGAGTCTTCGCCGAATGACAACTGACTTACGAATGTTCGCGCATATAGCCGAATACGATTTTACGTTGCTATCCACACATCTCTCTCTATATTGCGGAGGATACCGTCGATATTCGATGTATCCCGATTGTTAACGCCTGTTTTTACACACGTCCAAGATGGCGGCAAGCAGACGAGAAGTTTGCGATGAGAAAATTAACAGCGGACATCACATGGTTATTAGGAGATAATTTAATGTGTGTGTCAATTAACGCAAAATACTACGTTTGAGATGAACAACAACAAATATTTATTAGAAATCTTCACTGTGAATGTGCGTCACGGAAATCTGTGTTGGGAAATTGGAGTTAGTTTACTCACAAAGTTAAAGCATTTAAGATGGGTAGTCCAAATTTTTGACGCTCTTAAATATTAAGCTACTTTTTATATGGGTAATATGTGGAGCGTACAAAGAAGGAAAGACCAAATTAATGGTGGGAATTTTTCGTTCTTTGTCTATATTGTTGCGCAATGATTTTGTGCGCAACATTCAAGCCCCGATATAAGACACTTAATATCAACGGATTGCAATTATATTTACATACCTTCATTTCTCGATAATGTTCCATAGAAATTATGTAATGACACTTTGAATTTTGCACGCCTGATCAATTTAAATCCAACCACTATTCAATTTTTCAATATCTCTCGATTCGCTCGCTGTGTAGATATAAATCGATAACACGACCTCGATGTAAAGCATCTGGTTTAAAGTGGGAGAATAAACAGACAGCGTAAAATACAGTTTGCGTTCGTCTGTTGTGGTGCAGAGCGTTACATAGTAAACCGATGTTATACTTTTCTGGATTAATTTAGCATTGTATTTTTTTTTCTAAATTGACAATTAAAAAGTTCTGAAATAAATTACATCTTTTATTTTTATACTGTACACAAATAATTCTGATACAGATTGTACAGTATACCGTCCTCCTATGTAACGTAGGATGTAAGTAAATAAAACAACACAGATAGAGGTGCGAAAAAGACATGCATAAAAACTTGCTGAAACTTAGAACAGTGAATAGAAACTGCACCATATCTGTTTTGAACATATGCTTATTAAATCGACAAAGATTAGCATACTAGATCTAGTTAGGTAGTAGTCGGTGTTAAAAGCTCATGTTAAATAAAATTACGCGTACACGTTACACCGTAATGCCTTCTTCTGATTGGTTCATATTCAAATCAGTTTCATGACATGGCTACAGGTCAGTGATTGGTTTGCGATTTAAGCAGAAGTTTAACTGAAGAATTTATGCCTTTCCAACTTCAATTCGACGATATTTGAGGTAAAAATGGACTTCTGAACTAAAACTGAATGAGTTGGTAATGTTTTTTGAAAATTTTACGCAAATCGATGAAAATTTAAACTTTCTGGTTTTCAACACATTTTTGACTTTTCCCCGATAAGACGTTCCAAAAAATTTAGTCCATATAAAAAGTATCTCTAAATTCTTTGTGCGTCTTATAAATAAGACTATTAAGATGGGTATCGTTCGAAAATGGAAAGAGACAAACATGATTTGATTTATATGGTAGTGGATCTGTGTATAATCAGATTCATATGCATATTCTGCTTTATTATGTTTGTCACGCTGTATAGTTTGGTGAAATGGCATTGAACTGAGGATGTCAATTGTGCAAGATATTAAAAGGTAAACAAATGAAATGTATTATTTTAGCTCCATTTAATACAACATTAACACAGCAAGAACACTTAAGCATGCTTGTTAATATTTGTTAATGTTTTCACCATATCATATTTTACTTTTAAAAACATCCTGAATTAAATTCATACTCTTAAAGAGATTATGATTAAATCATAATGGTACATATATATTGAAGAATCTATAGATTATTGCAAGTTAAATATCCATGTGGAAGAATATTAACTTAACGTTGTAAGGAGACATGAAAGCAACACTTTATAATATAAAAATGCTGTCAAACATGAACTTAGCATTTTGTATTCTGTTCTTATAATCATATTTATAATGTTTCCCAATTTTATGGTTTATTACGCTAATTTTCCCAATCCTAATGCCACAGGATGTAAAAAAAAATCAAAAAAAATCACTGAACACATTTTGGCTTAAAGAATGCACCCACAAAATGGCGTAAATAAAATCTGGTGTAATTTTCTTATGTAAAGGGATAAAACTATGAAACTAAGGACAAAAATACAATAACATCAGCACTGTACAAAAATATTAGTTATAATATGATGCAATGCATCCTTTTGTAGTTTATGTCACCCGAAATATGCACGTCTTGATGGAAAACCAAAATGGCTGAAAGCGATTATGTGACAACTGGGGTAAATTAAAACTTGCAAAATGTCATTTAAAGGTAAATCACAATCAAATATGGGCAATCATAAAACTTAATCTGCACTTGAGCATGATACCACATATGATGTGATCCATAGTTTATAATCGAAGTTGTAGTCGCTTTAATTATTAAGAGTTTAGATGGAAAATCCAATTCGCTTTGGCATGCATCTGCAAAAGAGGGTAAATACAATCTAGCGTAATTACATGATTTTAAAGAATATCAATATGAAATAATGGGTAGCCATTAAACTGAATCAGCACTTTAAAAAATGTCAAATTCTACAATATGCAGAGCATACTTTTATTCGTTTTAGTTGTCACAAGTTTACTGACATTGAAGCCAAACGTGTCGCTTCAAAAAATAGCGTAAAAATGCAGTAATGTTTGTTACGATTCTTACCGTAACCTCCTATTATGTTGCTTGGTTACTGAACTGGTCTGGTGATAACACTACACAGCAGTTGACAAATAATATAGACAAATTCAACATGGTACTCGCTCTAAATTCGCTCTTACGTTTGTTGATTTTACCCGCTTTTTCTTCAGGCCTTGCGAAATCCCGTGACGCGCGAGATATGGTAAAGTCGGGATATATCAGAAGAAGGAGCTGCCAATGGCTTATCTACTTCTCTGAAAAACGTTAAATGTTTTCATCGTTCTACCCTTCCTTTATAAAAAGTTGAAGAATTTATTTTGAGATGTAAATCTAGCTACCCAGTTTAATCTTGAAGATATGCTCGATCCATGTCATGTTGCTAAGACAACATGCATACGTAGGAACTTCGATTAAGAATAAATGTTAATATTGATCAGATCTCCTGGAAACATATGATACAGGTTTTAACATTCTTATTTTATCGAATATTAAACTTACTGTGCAGTACTTAGACATGTGTCAGCATTGCCCAGTTAAGAAATTAATCAACAAAACCACATGTTTTCTACCGTTTAAAGGTTGACCTTATATAAATTCATGATCATGTTGAAAATAACGTTGTAAATGATTGTGTTTAATGTAAAAACATAATTACTTTATATTTCATGTTTTTGGTAACAAAAATCCACATTTTATTCACACAACACTGTATTGAGTTATTCTCATGTAACTAGTTTAATAGAACTATTCATGAGGTCACAAATAGTAATACTAGAAAAAAAGGGTAAATTACTTTGCGACTTATTTTTGTAAACTAAAATACAGAGTATAGTATAAAAGTATACTGAAATACGGGATGCGATCTTAATAACATTGCTCTGTATACGAAAACAAACGTGTTTAAGACATTAGTGATCAGAGTCTTCTTAAGTAGATTCTCGTATTAAAGACAGTGATGGACAATTATTCAGAGGTTATTGGCAATCTGGTTAATTATCACCCCAACACGTCAATAATGGCCGGTGGGCCGAAAACCTGGAGGATATATTTGACTCATAATGGCAATGATAATGAAACACCAGGTTGCCAATAACCTCTGAATAATAGACCATTACTGTCCTAAGTACGAGAGGCTACTTAAGACTATTGACAACATATTTAATTAATGATGTTAAAAATCAAACTTTATAAGACAAACAACGATGCCGTTAAATTGACACTTTTTATTGACAGATGTTGTGTTCCGTTCACAGGAATGCTACATGGACCAGGTTGTGACGGAAACGTTCAATACTTTGTACCGAGGAGGTTGCCGAGGAAGAGATGTAAGTACGTTGCTTGAACTTCTGCCACGCAATTATGTGCTGGGTTGTTTAATTATTTTCTTAATATAAAACATTATTTACAGAAATTAGATAAATTTCTGCAAACATTAACATACCTTTTTGCAGAGTGTATATTTCGATGCCTGGTGAGAATCGATGTTTATGTATTACCATACATGTGTGAAACTCGTTAATTTTCTCTCTCTTTATATCCACGATCTTAATTGTGTTGCCGTGACAAACAATAATTTAGATATTATTAATAAGCAAGGACTTATTCTTGCAGTAATGCGATTTGTAAACATATATTTTGTTTGTAAAATTAAGGCATGAGGGACTACAGGGCCGTCTGCTTCAAGCCGTGAAGTCCTTATACAGTGATGTGAAATGTTGTGTGAGAGTAAATTGGTTCGATTCAGAGTGGTTCGACGTCAAATGCGGCTTGAAGCAGGGCAGTCCTTTGTTCCCTGTGCTATTCAATATCTACATAAATGATTTGATATCCTTTTTGAGTAACTTATGAGTAGGTATTGACATAGATGATCAACAAGTATGTATTCTCATTTTTGCTGATGATATAGTTCTGCTCGCAAAAAAATGATGATGACCTCCAACTGTTAATAGATTCTTTTTCTACCTTGTGATCACGAAATTAAATGCAAGTTAACTGTTATAAATCAAAGATTGTTCATTTTAGACCAAAAAGTGTTTAAAAAACTGAACATGTGTTACAATTGCTGGAATGAACTTATAAATTCTACATTGTTAAAAATACGTTGGTGTTATCTTAAATGAGTACTTAGACTACCATGAAATAGCAAAAAAGTGTTACTAAGTCTGCATCTAGAGCACTGGGTTTAGTAATTTCTAAATGTAAAGCTTTTGGAGGCTTCGGGTTTTGAACCTTTACAAAACTGTTTTAGAGTATGATATGTCCCATTATTAATTATAGTGCGTCAATATGGGGGGATAAATCCTACTCATGCAATAACGTTGTTCAGAATAGAGCTATGCGGTACTATCTTGGTGTTGGTAAATACACGCCAATGCGGCTGTTTTGGGTGAAATGGGCTGGACACCACATATAGTTAAACAATTAGGATCTGTTTGTAGAAAGCATTTTAGAAATGTGAATATGGATGAATCTAGAATTAAAAAGAAAATGTATAATTGGACAAAACAATATCTGTTCGAAATGGGTACACAAGATTAAAGGTGTGTTTAAATTATCTTTATATGTCTTATATTGTAGATATACCATTAGATAATAGTCAACATGTTATAATTGATATAGAGTGATATGAGTTATTAGCAAAGTAAACTGTTAAATGGAGAAATTTTGTTAATAGAGAATCTGGACAAAAGGGCATAGGACGTAATAAATTAAGGACTTATAAACTATTTAAAGTATATTTTGGTACTGAAACATATTTTAGCGGTAAAATACCATTCAATTAACTAAGTTTAGGTGTGGTGTTGCGCCGCTTAGGTTAAAGACCGGTCAGTATGAAAATATAGAGCTATGTAATAGAACTTGTTTCCATTGTACAGATAAGATCGAGGATGAAATACATGTACTCTTTCACTGTCCGTTGTATGTTGATGCAAGGAATCTGCTATTCTATTCTTCATGGAAGGAAAATATACATCTACTCAAAATAGGTTTAAAACTTTAATGAAACATTCTTTGGGGTATTTTTCCTTTTTGACGATGCTGCGAAGCATCGTCTAAGTTATCATATCATGAAAATATTCTTCACAATGGCAACCTATGTAAAAGACCGAGCCAGTCCGATTAATATAGCTCGATTTTTCTCATTGGCATATCTCTCTGATTATCATTGATAAAGGTATAGGAAGCTGAGCTATAAATAGGACAGCATATTTTGGGAAAAGATTAAATAATAGCTTGAAAACGTAAATTTTAAATCAGTTATATTCAATCCATTATATGTTTATAGATCAATGAAACAACTATGCATATTCTGTATTGTATTTGACATTTGTCGTGATTCAGTAAGTAAATTGCAAATTTAAACGTGTATACAGTGGAACCCCTCAAAACCGGACATCCCCGGGACCAAGAGGAAATTCCGGTTTAGAGAGGATTCCGGTTTAGAGGGGACTTTGTCTATTTTAATTTCAGAAGCTCAATTACATTGCTGATATGGTAAAAACACTTTTCAGCAAAATTTAATAGTTTATTTACATATAACATTTATTGATACTGCATCACATAAGAACAACACATGTCACTTAATCTATTGATTTGAAAGCAATATCATTCACAACATAAAACAAACAGTGCAACCTAAAAAACAAACAATTTTACACATGTATGCATTTTTTAGGGGAATTTAGTTCCTTTTTTACATTGAAAAACATCTTCCAACGACACAGCCACCCATAAGACGCTTTAAAGTCATTAATTCCTAGTTCCTTAGCAAAGCTCCGTGCCTTTTCCTGTATGATCGGACCAGAGATCGGCAATGACTGAGCCCTTACAATACAGAACCAGTCCCATACAAGTTCGATGATGTTTCTAAATTTTATTTCATTGTTAAAACGACTTTTGTTTGGTGAAGAGTTTTCCCAATGAGATATGTACGCAGACTATTTTCGCACGATAACCCCGATCGTCGACTTTCCTACCTTATATTTCTCTGACAGAATCTTGAGTGTAGGTTTAGGGAACATCTCTGATTCTTTTATCAATTTGATTTTGTCTTCTAGAGACAATTCCACGCACCTTTGCTTAGAAGGAGGTTCGGACATTTTTAGTTTTAGTTATCTTCATTACCAATTTGACTAAATGAATATCTAAATGCAACTGCTTCAAGAACTCTGCAAATCACCATTTCATATGACACTTAATTAGAATTTGTAATAAACTACACAAAATAGAATAGCATTAAGATTATTACAATTTAACACGGCTTCCTACATCAACAACAAAACACACTAAAGAACTCTATGTTATTTATCAGTAATTATAATCAGTATTATCACCTCTATTGATCGTTATATACATCACAGGGCAAGTATCTTTAAAATTGGTTTGCGATTTTTACAGTTTACAAATTTTCGACCACCTTTATTAATTTCACGCGTCTTAAATCCGCTATTCACAACTTTTCAACACTAGGTCTGAAGTGCGATAAACAAGCTCTGAGCGGTTTAGAGGGTACAATTTTACTTATGGAATGACCCAATTTGGATCCAAAGAATGACCGGTATTCGGAATTGAGGGGATTCCGGTCTCGAGGAGTTATTTTACGAATGATATTATAGGGGGAAAATGAGACCGGACAATTTGTCCGGTTTAGAGAGGATTCCGGTATAAAGAGGATCCGGTTTAGAGGGTTTCCACTTTAATTAACTTTCAACGCGATCATGAGTGTAAAGAAAATGAATTATTTCGAACCTGTCATTTGTAAACGTTGTAGCGACTATGGTATATAAACAGCATAATAGCCGTATCATATTATTTGTGATACTCGCTCTTCTGCGTGCTTTCTCATTTTGCATATTTTATAACCTTTTCAAACATAAATTACAGAGCCATATCAGTGCACATACTATGTTTGACAATTCATTCGTTTGTTGGATATTGTTTGCTGTTTTAAACACATATTAGGTCATATCGCGGAGAATTAGTTAAACATACCATGACGTGTTTATGGGCGAACTCACGTATTCATGTGCTCTTACGACTATGTGCTCATACCCACTTTATATCGGGAATCATCATGAAATTATTGCCGTACTTAACGAACAAACATGCCTAAGCTTATTGAATTAGAGAAAAAGAACAAAAATCAAAAGAAAAAAAGTATATGTTCATGCACATGGGAGTGTGAAATCACGTCCATACACATAGCATCATTAACTTAGGAAAGGAAACAACGAAATATAAAGTTTGGTATGATATACGTGTGACATTAAAGAGCATGGTATAATTAAAGAGCATGTCAGGTTTTGAATTTATATGCTGAAAGGTAATGTTATAACCCGCAAACGTTTTACTGTAACAGACATTTTTTAAGACAAGTGGTACAGAAAATACACGTCGAATACCTTTTTAAAGATATTTCTTGTTATATTTGATCGAGAATGTAACCCGCCTCCCAGTTTCGCTGAAAGGATCAAGTTCCCCACGGGTACTACTTACCCGTACCCCCAATTTTTTTTCGTACCCTACATTTTTCGTACCCAATTTTTTTCGTACCCAATTTTTTTTCGTACCCAAATTTTTGCTTGTAACCAAATTTTTTTTGTACCCAATTTTTTTCCTACCCATTTTTTTCCGTAACCAAATCTGTTTACGTTCTTAATTGTTTTTGGCATAATTTTTGTACCCAAAATTTTCGTACCCATTTTTTTGCTACCCAAAATTTTCGTACCCACATACACAATTGTGGTGACGTAGATAAACTTAAATAGATGCTTTTATATCAATCCTGTTCAAAAGCATTGTCACACCAGTACTGTCAGTACTTTCATTATTATTATATGCACAGTTGTAACATGCTAGTTATTGCAAAATAACTCACTTAAATGGTGTGCACCCAGACTGAGGAAACCAAATCCTGTATAAAGTCACACAGAATTTATGGGAAACTGGGTAGGCTTGCTTATTCCTTGGAATAAGTATGTGCTGGATGTCTGTTCTGCTAAATATGTCTCTCTGAACTCAGTCTGGCGTCAACGTTCGGGTTTAAAATGTATATTGTTTTCAAATGTAAGCAATTACACTATAGTCTAAGTCAACAGGGTCTGTTAGTTTGTATCTAAGCTTAGGTAACCATTGCTTATCAGTTCATTTTCGACCTGGTCAGAGCTGATAATCGATTTCTTAAACCATTTTATATTATGCGCGTTAGTGCCACTTTTGTTTACAGTGTCAGTATTTTACTTCATTATATCTTATGGCAGTTTTTAATTATGTATTAGCAATGGTAACCCAACTTTTAATTTAAATATGTATATAAAGAACAAGTATATGAAAACTAGGAAATATTTTACTCCTCATAGTCTCTTATAATTCTTACATAGAATGGCCATTTTCATGTTTTTATGAATGTTTTCATGCTCTGTAATAAGTATGTACATGAAATGGATGAGACTTAAATAAAACATTGAATTGAATATATTTGTTCAGTCATATGTTTACATGCATAATATGTAGTATAATACTTATTATTTTAAAGAACAATTATTTAGCAAACAAGTTTGTTTAACACGGCTAATTTCAATATTAATGCTTATAAATTTGAAATATGCAGAATTAATTACATGTAATGCATGTTGTAGATGCTTTATTTTCAAATGATCAGTCAAACAAAGTAAAATTGTTGTGTTATATTCTTTGCTGTTGTGGTACTTTAAGCAATGCAAAGGGGGTACAGCTGGTGCAATAGGAAAGCGGGATGTGCTCGTCAGCTGCTCACAGTAAGTCCTCTTCCACCCACTAAATCCCATACGCTTTACGGTAATTGTATTCGCCATACACCTGAAAGAAATCCGCACTTCTAATGTAACAGTTACATTTCTAATTATGTATCGGTTATTACTTTTTGTTTCTCGTAAATAACGTAATTCCTAGATATTAAATTATAATTGATCAACATTTTGATCAAGAAAATCAGAAGCATCACTACAAGAGCAACAAGATGTGTTTGTGAAAGACTATGTCCCCCATATTTTTGACCTTTGACCTTCAAGGATGACCTCATCTTGACCTTGATCAAAATGTGCAGCTCCATGAGATACAAACGTATGCCAAATATGAGGTTGCTATCTTCAATATTGCAAATGTTATGGAAAAGGTTAAAGTTTGACGATTTTGACCCATATTTTTATGCCCCCGGATCGAAAGATCGGGGTATATTGTTTTTGTCCTGTCTGTCTGTCCAAAACTTTTGCCTCGGTTAAAGTTTAATAACTTTTGCAATATTGGACATAACAACTTGATATTTACCATGCACGTGTATCTCAAAGAGCTGCTCATTTTGAGTGGTGAAACGTAAAGGTCAAGGTCATCCTTCAAGGTAAAAGGTCAAATATCATTGTATTTTTTAACCTTCGTTAAAGTTTTATCATAACTTTTTTAATATTGAACACAGAATCTTCATATGTGGCATGCATGTGTATCTCTTGGAGCTGCACATTATGAGTAGTAAAAGGTCAAGGTCATCATTCAAGGTCAAAGATCAAAAAATAAATAAAATCTATCAATCTGTTATTTACTTCTCGTGGAGCTGCACATTTTGAGTGGTGAAAGGCTAAGGTAAACCTTCAAGGTCAAAGGTCAAAATATAAAAAACATAAATTTTCATAACTTTTTTAAATATTTAACACATGTCTATCTGGTGAAGCTGCACATTTTGAGTGGTGAAAGGTCAAGGTCATCCTTCAAGGTTAAAGGTAAAAAATGCGGCGCATTAGGGGGCATTGTGTTTCTGGCAAACACAACTCTTGTTTACCTATGACCGTGAAGAATAACATTGACCTTGACCTTTCACCGCTCAAAATGTGTAGCTCCATGGGATACACATGCATGCCAAATATTAAGTTGCTATCTTCAATATTGCAAAAGTAATTGAAAATGTTTAAGTTTGACGCAAACCAACAAGGCAACAAACAAATCAACAGACATGGCAAAACAATATTTCCCCCAGTATATACTGGGGAACATAAAAAAAAAATCTATTTGATTTCAGTGTAAACGAGTAAATACCAAGGGACCTTTTAATTAATATGAATTTGTATATAGCTTCTCAGAACTTGTATGATATATTTCACGTCGATGCTTGGTGGCAGGTTGACGCATATACCACATCGAGAACCAATGCTATCTAATAAATATCTGTTGAATGTTCATCCATTTTAGAATACGAGTCTTTTCAAGTTCCAAGAAGGTATACAAGGTTACAGGTCATGTCTTTACACCCATTTAAAACTTATCACGCACATACAATCCCCTCGATCGAGTCTTCTTTAAGGTATACCAAGCGTTCGAAACCAGCTACATTTCGCTGGTGTCGACAAAATATTCGAATCAACAACGCATCGTTTCATTTCTTTATATTAAACGAAATCAAGTAAAACTATTAATGCAAAATTGTGTTGATAACGTTTATATATGAATCTCCAAATTATATATGTATTTATATTTGTAAATATATTTATACATGCACAAAAGAATGTGTGTGTTGAGTTTTTGCATTATGCTCTTGATACAAAATGTCAACTTAAACCTCAATTGGTATTAATATGTATTATTCCTTTAACCGTGTGCGTCTGAAATTACTTTCATAATTTAGGAACCAATTGTATATCCTACATAAAAAATTATATCAAAGTCCTATTTCAAAATTATTTCATGTAAAAATAAAACAAATACAGTGTACTTTATAGCAATAGCCCAAAAGTTCAAAGCTAGATGTGGTTTGATACCATATATTTTACGAGATAAAAAAGTTTGTTTTAATTTTTTGTGTGACAATATATTCCATGTGAATTTCTCGCGACGATATCCAAACATTTATGAGCGAACGTTGATTGGATTAAGGCAGCATCAGAAGCACGATGTAGTTCTCATGAGCTGCTCGAAGCCTATCTCGAGTTCACTCGTAAATGTTTGGATATCGTAATATTGTACGAAATATATGTTGACTTTCAGTGTTTATGAGGCTTTAATGTTAATATACACACTTTTCCATGTTATCAGATGCTGTTCAAACCAAGACGACTGTAACAAACATTTGTGTGGACTTAGACAGGGTAATTACTTTTATATATTCATATATATGATAATCAAATTGGTATTTGTTGCCAACACATGTTTCTCATACATGTACAGAATACTTGATTTAGATGCCATCATTTTGAGATTTACTCACTTGTGTGAATTTTCTGCGTTGCATCATTTATCATATAATATCACCAGTAAGATAATTCTATAATAAAGTATAAATTACACATATTTTGCATAGTATTTATCTCAGTTCTATACTAGAAACATTTCAGAGCATTTAACAAATATGCAGAAAGAAATAACTATGTATTTCAGTATTTCCACCCCTTAAAATTTAATTTCACCAATACAAATTTCAAGCGCGGAGTCGTTTGCCTCCTGCTTTTAAATATCTTTATTAATCCCTTAAAACCAATCCCTGCGAAAGTAGCCAAGGTGCGTTCAAATATGAAAGTATATACTCAAATAACAATGTATCATTGATGGATTTCAATAGCACTTTAAATGAGTAAAATTGCTGTATTTACCCTTAACAAAGATGTTCAACATTCTGAGTTCTGATCACACGGTTAAAAGCATTATCATATTGTATTGATTTGCTACGATATATTCGCATATGATTACACCATGAAAATGGATTACCGACGTATTTGCGCTGGACATGTGAAATGTGTTGCCTTTAAGCTTTTTCTGGAATAAAAAGAAGTCACAAGGGGCAGGTTTAGCTTTATTCAGGGGTTTAGGAAGCACTCCAACCTTTTCATTCATTAACAAAAACTTAACTAAAAAACATACGCTCCATTTGCGATGACGTATTGTCATGCAGAAATATGACATTGACATATACACATGTATGCACCTTGTCCTCTTTTTTTGCAATATGTCTTGAGTTTGTGAAGAACTTTAGTCTTGCAAATCTTTGTGTTTACGAATTTTCCTTTAGGTCTAGCAAACTGAAGAACGAAACATTAATATGTAACTAATATTGCATAATTACATTATTTACTCTTACGGACCGTTGCCTTTTGACTAACCTCGTTTTCAATTGTAAATTTAACCCATATCACGTCACCAATGACGTTTTTTTTTAAACAGTTCATAGTTCTAATGTTTGAACAAGGTTTTTTGCGCATATGTGCCCTTTTGTGCTTATCTTTCAATATTTTGACAATCCAATAAGCAAGGATCTTTAGCATGTTCAAAATATGTTTAAGAATTGTACGAAATACTCCAAATAAGATGTGAAACATACTTACTATTTGCCTGAATGTGTATTTTGCAGAAGACACGCATAATTCATTGCATAAAACACACATAATTCTTTGCATAAAACACGCATAATTCTTTGCATTAAACACGCATAATTCTTTGAATAAACACACATAATTCTTTGCATAAAACACAAATAATTATTTGCATAAAACACGCATAATTCTTTGCACAAAACACGCATAATTCTTTGCATAAGCACGCATAAATATTTCACTCCACCAAACTTTTGTACAGACGTTCTTGTTTTGTCGAAGCCATATGTAGTTTTATCTTCTATTAAAACCAGCTCGCAAATACATTCTGAATACAGCGAATAGCTTTCGAAAAAATACATGTTATTATGTCCATTAACTAAACACATTTCACCAAAAACGTCTGTAAACTCTATCCAACGAATACAACGACTCCTCATATGGGACAGTAATGCCGCGGCGTATTGTGACTCTCTAACAACCATTATTGTATAATTGTATATAATTACACTTACAATGTTAAGCTTTTCATAAATGCATGCCAACTGAACGGATATTAACGGGATACAGTATAAAACTTAAATCTAAATATACCCACGGCTGTCGGTTCCTCCTGATTATCGCGATGCCGTCTGAAACAAACGTCCACATCAATTCAGACTTGAACGCTTCTCGTAATACCTAGTTGCATCCCTCGAAAACACAATAGTGTCATGGTTCATATGATTAACCATAACAATTATATGACGAAAAAACTTATAACAAAAGATATTTAATTACAAGTCACAGCTGAATAATATTTGTTCAATAGATGTACAAATATCATATGTTTTCTCCGCAGGTACCATACCATACGCTGGTATGCAAAGTTAATTATTAATGTAATTATATACACGTGCTTTTAGGAAACTTGACCGGATCTCAATGCTACTTCTGCGACTCGTCCAAGTCTAACCAGTCATCAGTCTCCAACCCTAAGGACTGTATCACTCTTACTACGTGTGACACTGACCAGGTTACTTTATTGGATGGAACCCCTTTTTGAGTTTTCAGCGCGACTGCTTATCATCATTAGAAACCACGATGGATGTTTACGATAGAAAATTAGAATTGTGATCCAAATAAAAGAATAAAACTCAAATCTATTTACATTAAACGGATGTGAACCGGACATCAATGCTTTAGAGAATACATTAAACCGTAACAAATTTACTAATGTGACATTAAAAAAAACACAAGCGACGCATTCAGCCGAGCTACGTTTATGATTTAACATAACACAATACATTAAATACTGTATTTCTCCATTGTCATGTTCAAACTTCCAAACATGTTAGTAACGTTTGCATTAATTTTTGCTTGACCATGACTAGAGTGTTCTTGCATATTCGTATATCAGATATTTCAAACAGTTATGTTTTGTTAAGTGTAACTCTGTGTGACGGACCCTATAATTACTATTGCATGCATGTTTGTATTGTCAGGTTTGCTATGCCCACAATGAGTACCATCCAGGATCGGCTATGACGTTCAAATACGGGTGTCAGAACAAATACGTGAGTCGTGATACAGTTAATGGTCATGCATACAAATAGCGCAATCGCATCTGAGAATGTAATGCTATAAGAATAACATAAACGTGCAGTGCCGAATCAATCAGACAAGCCGCTGAACCTGTTTCTTTTACCTACCTTTGTCATTATACATGTTTGTCCAGTTTAATGAATGCATAATAGAGGAACATTCGTATACAATGACAATCGCGTTTGCTGATATACACAAATTGAATAATTTAAACGCTTAGTCAGTGTACTCTGCTAATGCTAATACGTGAATACTCGTATATAAGTAAAAGGTAATTCGTTCAAAAAGAAGACGAGTAATGGCGTAATGATGAGGTCGTTGTTATCTTATCCAGAGAATTCTATGAAAGAGCGTGTATACATAACGTAATAAAAGTTATGCTGACATTGGGTGTAATCAAGCTATTTCGTTTCATCGAAAGTAATATTCATTCTATAATATTAAAAATACTATTGTAGCCACAGACCCAGTACTAGAAAAGGTACATGTATTGACGCACTCATTTTTATATGAGCCTCGTCCAATGAAACGTGGTTTAGAACATGTGCGTAAAGTGTCGTCCCAGATAAGCCTGTTCAGTCCACACAGGCTAATCAGGGACGATACTGTCCGCCTTGACCAATTTTTTTATAAGAAGAGACATTTTTAGACGAACAATACCATACAAGCGGAAAGTGTCGCCCCTGATTAACCTGTGCTGACTGCAGGTGCTTATCTGGGACGACACTTTACGCAAATGCATTAAATCCCCTTTTCTCAGAGCGAGGCTCATATCAGCAAGGTACAAGTCCAAAACCCACAGCCGGGCACAACTCCTATAGCAAAACAAAAAGTGCAAGACATCGAAAAATAAAACAGATGACTAAAACAGAACATCAAACGCAAAATAACGTTTAACTGTAAATATGGACTCATTAGCAAAGCTTCAAGATTATTTCAAACTCTGTTTCAGGTATGTAGATTATTGATGAAGAGGTTCTTCGAAGATATGCGTCGTTGCGTGGGTTCGACAGAATGCCTACATGAAAGTGTGCTCTGCGATGTCTGCTGCGGAGACGGAGGCTGTAACTACGGCGATTGCAAGATAATCAAGGGTATGGTACATTAATAAAATAAGTCTCGTTCTGGTAAACTGGGATTATTGCATGTGCGTAATGTAACGTCCTATATTGACCTTTGTACTTATCGTATATAATAATAAGGGTCGCTTTGGTATAGTATAGTAAACCTGTAAATAAACTCTGACTTACACACAGTATAAATGGCGCAGGTCAGCACATAAGGTAGTCGTGAAGACTCAGCGATGACTGGTAAATACACTCTACCATACACACAGTATACATGGCGCAGGTCAGCACATAATGTAGTCTCGGAGAATCAGGGATGACCTGTAAAAAAACTATGACATACACACAGTATATATGCCACATGTCAGCACATAATGTAGTCGTGAAGACTCAGCAATGACATGTAAATAAACTTAGACATACACGCATTTTATAGGGTGTCAGGCTGCAAATATATACAATTCCTTGTGTGCGATTTTACATTATATATTGTGAGGAGAGTATATCTCTGAGCCATTTAAAAGTTCTCGTTCACACAGTTAAGTAATGTTGTTTTATGTTTACTCATCAAACTATGATATTTAGAACACGCAAAAGTAATAAAAATGCAATCAAGAAAAAGTTGAATACTAGAAAAACAATGTCTGTACTGGGATTCGGACCCGGCATTATTAAAAGCAAAATTTAAACCATATTCTGGATCCGTAAGAACATACCAAGATGTATTTAAAACAAGTTTAGTGATACACATTTTATCTACACGATTTATTATTTAACAATTTTGATTGATGATTGTGTATTGACGATTCGATATTTAAGTCATATTGAAAGCTGAACATGTCCAACTAACACAGTGTCTGCTCTTTTCAGCGCGCCTTTTCCAACTGTGGACTGCAGGCAAGTTGAACAATGATACCCTTCAAGTCATTCCATAGGCGCTGGGAGTGGACCAGTCAGATGTAGTTGTGTCAACTGTGTATTTTGACCGTAAATAAAGCTGTATAATGTCGTATGTGTGTGCTAATCGAAAAGAAAATTGCTACTAGGTAAATAATTTGTTTTATTCCATTCTTATGCCCGCAATAATAAATCAAAGTACTGACAGTACTGGTGTGACGATGCTTTTAAAGAGGATGGATTTATACAAGCATCAATTAAAGTTGATCTACATCATCACAACTGTGTATGTGGGTAGGAAAAAAAAAATTGATACATAAATTTTGGGAACGAAAAAAATTATGCCAAAAAAAAATTGGTTACGAAAAAAATTGGTTACGAAAAAAACTTGGGAACGAACATTTTTTTTGCAACAAAATAAAAATTGGGTACGAAATAAATATTGGGTACGAAACAATTTTATTACGGAAAAAATGGGGGTACGGGGACGTAGTTCCCCTGGGAAACTTGACCCAAAGTCAAGTCACATATTTCAATCTAGGCCATGTCAAACTCAAAGTGTCAAACTCAAAAGAAAGATGCGTTCATTAATAATTGTCCCATTGTTTACTACTGCTGTTATTTTTTAATTAATATAACTGATGACCATCATGTGAGAGAAAATTCACATTAGCTTAGTATATCAGGTTTAGCAGCCTTTTAGAAAACAAAGTTGGCTAGTTTTCAATGTCGCTTCTGGGGATCAAACCCGCAGCACATCCTCCTGCAATCAAAGACGACACTCTACCACTTCGCTTTAAGGAAGATTCTGAAATGTTTCGATCCCTCATCAGCGCAACCAAACCAAAAATTAAGTCAAATATTGCTGACTCGGTATTATTGAGTCAGTTCATGAGAAATAATGGAAGATGCAACATCTCTCACGCCCCCTAGCAGGGCCTTAAGCAGTATTCAATTATCAACAAGAAAGTGCTGGAACCATTGATCTCGAGGGACCAGAAACAAGAGGGCCATGATGGCCCTGTATCGCTCCACTGTTTTTTTAAATGGGAAACTAGGGCTGTTTGTAAAACATGCATGCCCCCCATATGGGCTGTCAGTTGTAGTGGCAGCCATTGTGTCAATACGTTTTTTTGGCACTGTGACCTTGACCTTTGACAAATTGACCAGAAAATCAATAGGGGTCATCTGCGAGTCCTGATCAATGTACCTATGAAGTTTCATGATCCTAGGCGTAAGCTTTCGTAAGTTATCATCCGGAAACCATGTTACTGTGTCAAGTCACCGTGACCTTGACCTTTGACCTAGTGACCTGAAAGTCGATAGGGATCATCTGCCAGTCATGATCAATGTACCTATGAAGTTTCATGATCCCAGGCGTAAGCGTTCTTGAGTTATCATCCGGAAACAATTTTTCTAAGTTGAGTCACCATGACCTCGACCTTTGACCTAGGGACCTGAAAATCAATAGGGGTCATCTTCGAGTCATGATGAATGTACCTATGAAGTTTCATGATCCTTGGCATAAGCATTCTTGAGTTATCATCCGGAAACCATTTTACTATTTCGGGGCACCGTGACCTTAACCTTCGACCTAGTGACCTGAAAATTAAAAGGGTTGATTTGCGAGTCATGATCAATGTACCTATAAAGTTTCATGATCTTAGGCATAAGCGTTCATGAGTTATCATACGGAAATCATTTTACTATTTCATGTCACCTTGACCTTCGACCTAGTGACCTAAATATCAAAAGGGGTCATCTGCGAGTCATGATCAATGTGTCTATGAAGTTTCATGATCATAGGCATAAGCGTTCTTGAGTTATCATCCGGAAACCATTTAACTATTTCGGGTCACCTTGACCTTTGACCTAGTGACCTGAAAATCAATAGGGGTCATCTGCGAGTCATGATCAATGTGCCTATGAAGTTTCATGATCATAGGCATAAGCGTTCTTGAGTTATCATCCAGAAACCATATTACTATTTCGGGTCATCGTGACCTTGACCTTTGACCTAGTTACCTGAAAATCAATAGGGGTTATCTGCAAGTCATGATCAATGTACATGTGAAGTATCATGATCCCAGGCATAAGCGTTTTTGAGTTATCATGCGGAAACCATTTTACTATTTCGGGTCACCATGACGTTGACCTTTGACCTAGTGATCTGAAAATCAATAGAGATCATCTGCGAGTCGTGATCAATGTACCTATGAAGTTTCATGATCCTAGGCCTAAGCGTTCTTGAGTTATCATCCGGAAACCATTTTACTATTTCGGATCACCGTGACCTTGACCTTTGATCTAGTGACCTCAAAATCAATAGGAGTGATCTGCGAGTCATGATCAATGTATCTATGTGGTTTCATGATCCTAGGCCGAAGCGTTCTTGATTTATCATCCGGAAACCATCTGGTGGACGGACATACGGCATACGGATGGACGGACATACCGACATGAGCAAAACAATATACCCCCTCTACTTCGAAGGGGGGCATAAAAAGCGTGCAATGCGCATGAAATGTACTCAAGCATGTGACTTTCTCTTTCTATCACTCGTCCCACTGGACGCTTAAAGTTGGAAGGGTGAAAATTTAATATATAAATTTGGCCCCAGGGGCATAATTTGAACAAACTTGGTAGAAAACTATAAGATGCCACTACATGCCATTTGGTAGCCATAGGCCCAATGGTTATGGACAGGAAGATTTTTAAAGTTTGCACAAAAGAGGCTTAATGTAAGCATATGTTCGGTTTTGTGACCCCGGGGCAGGGTCAAATTTGAACACAGGGGAATAATGTGAACAAATTTTGTAGAGGACTATGAGATGTCACTACATACCAAATTCAGTAGCCCTAGGCTTTATAAATATCAACAAGAAGATTTTTAAAGTTTGCACAAAATAGGCCTTATTTAAGCATATGTTCATTTTTGTGACCCCCGGAGCAGGGTCAATTCGACCCCAAGGGCATAATTTGAAAAAAACTTGGTAGAGAACTTTAAGATTTTAATGCATAACAAATTTGGTAGAAATAAGCCCAATGGTTATGGACAAGAAGATTTTAAGTGTACACAAAATAGGCCCAATATAAGCATATGTTCAATTTTGTGACCACTGGGGAACGCTCAAATTTGATCCAAGGGGCTTAATTTGAACACATTTGGGAGAGGACTATTGAATGTCACTTCATACCAAATTTAGTAGCCCTATGCCATACGGTAATGGACAAGAAGGTTTTTAAAGTTTGAAAAAAATAGGCCTTTATAAGCATATGTTCATTTTTGTGACCCCCGGTCAGGGTCAAATTTGACCCCAGGGGCATAATTTGAACAATGTAAGAAGAGAACTATTAGATGTCACTACATACCAAATGTGGTAGCCCTAGGCCCTACGGTTATAGACAAGAATATTTTTAAGTTTGCACAAAATAGGCCTTATTTAAGCATATGTTCATTCCCGTGTTCTCCGGGACAAATTTGGTAGAGGTCTATTAGATGCCACTACATACCAAATTTGGTAGCCCTATGCCATACGGTTATGGACAAGACGGTTTATAATGTTTGCACAAAATAGGCCTTATTTAAGCGTATGCTCATTTTTGTGACCCCCGGGGCAGGGTCAAATTTGACCCCAGGGGGCATAATCTGAACAAAATAAGTAGGGAACTATAAGATGTCACAACATACTGAATTTGGTAGCCCTAGGCCCTAAAGTTATGGACAAGAAGGTTTTTAAAGTTTGCACAATATAGTATATAAGCATGTGTTATTTTTTGTGACCCCCGGGGCAAGGTCAAATTTGACCCCAGGGGCATAATTTGAAACAATTTGGTAGAGGACTATGAGATGTTACTACAAACCAAATGTGGTAGCACTAGGCCCAATGATTATGGACAAGAAGATTTTTAAAGTTTGCGCAAAATAGGCTTTTTATAAGCATATGTTCAATATATTGACCCCCGGGGCGGGGTCAAATTTGATCCCAGGGGCATAATTTGAACAAATTTGAAAGAGGTTCGACCCAGGAACATTTGTGAGAAGTTTTATTAGAATTGGACTTGTTGTATAGGAGAAGAAGATGTTAAAAAAAGGTTAACGCACGGACGCACGCACGACGGACACAGGACCATGACATAAGCCCCGCTGGCCTCTGGCTAGTGGAGCTAAAAAAACACTTGATTAATGTTCGAAATAAAATCATTTGATTAATGACAATACTATTATTTGAGCCAGGTCACAGGGAAAGGGCAGTTTAATCAGTATCCAATTAAACTATTTGTAATTGTCAGAAAACCGCTTTTAGGCTAACAGCTTTCAAGCAACTGCAGGCTGATCTGGATCCAAACTGGCCACTATCGCCTTAATGTCTCTTTTACTGTGACACAGTTCATTTGACTTAAAAAATGATATTTAATACAGTCGATTGGTGTATAACGGATAGCTAAGGACTTCGAGTCTCATTTAAACGTCAAGACCAAGCATTTAGTAATTAAACCTTTAAACCTCGAAAGACAAATGTCTTTCCTATTGAAACATACCAGCGGTTTTAAAATTCCGACAAATATTTAACCAGGTTTTCCGAAGGAAAAAACTGGTTATTAGATTGGCGAATGCGGGCGGGCTGGCTGGCGGGCGGGCGGAACAAGCTTGTCCGTGCCATAACTATGTCGTTCATTGTCAGATTTTAAAACCATTTGGCACATTTGTTCACCATCATTGGACGGTGTGTCGCGCGAAATAATTACGTCGATATCTCCAAGGTCAATGTCACACTTTGAGTTCAAAGGTCAAAAATATATGAGCTTGTCCTGGCCATAACTATGTCATTCATTGTGAGATTTTAAAATCATTTGGCACATTTGTTCACCATCATAGGACGGTGTGTCGCACGAAAGAATCACGTCAATATCTCCAATGTAAAGGTCGCCACGACTAAAAATAGATTTTTTTTAAAAACAAACTTACAAAGGGGGTTTATTTTGTTTGTTCATTTCAAAAGTTCAGTTTGAGTTTTCTCCCTTTATCAGATTTTTTTTCACAATTAAAACCTGGTTTTGTGACAATTTTGTCCCTTGTTTTTGTTTACAGCGCAAATTTCCGGGTAAACTGATTCAGCAATTACCGGATTGCTTAGGTTTTTATCGGATTACATGTGTATCGTGTTATTTCTTGATATTTTACCCAGCATTTGTAAAACATATTGCAAGATATGTACATTTCCAGAAAAGGAACTTCATTTTTGCGTTAAGTAAGACCGAGTTCATGGAAATTGCTGCACAATTGAAGAAGTAATGGCTGTTCAAAGCTATGCACCCTATATTCGGGAGTTGAATACCTTGTTATATATATAGATTTGATAGTGAAAAATATTTTTTCAGAGAAATCGATTTTTCGTTATAATTTTATTATTTTTCATTCCAAATGATATTTTTACTTATAAATATTATAGCCATGCGCCAACCCACATGTGTATTGGACAACTTCAATTGAGTTTTCATTTAGTTTGAGACAATCCCCACATTCCCGAATATGTGTCGTCACATGTCCGTCATTCACTTAATCAGGAGTTGCAGCTCTCATGCTTATTTTATGTGGTACGCATCAATTTGGTTTCTGAGCATTCTTACTGTTAGAAAGGACACATTATACTACACTATTACATCAATGAACATATGTTTACCAAACAAAATCTTCAAAATTCAGGAAATCATACGTCTTCACATTACCTTTCGTCAACAAAAATGGTGGGTGTATAACGTGACCTTGTTTTGCTTTCGAAAAAAGAAACAATTGTAAGTTAAACATTGATACACGTCAACTTAAACATGAATCGACTGAACAATAATAGGCATTTTGTATTCACTATAAATCTTTAAGTAAATAAAAGTATTTTGCAAAAAAACTTTTAACCTTTCCGTTACTCACTAAAATTTGCTATACACCAATCGACTGTACTAAAATAGAAAGACCCGTATTATGAGCAAAGACTTATCCTCGAGAGACCCGAATCGGCGCTGCCCTAATTCGACGCCATTTTTTGTTTTGCCTCTGTTTGATACATAAGCGACATCCGTTGACGTTATACAATAGCACATGGTACACTACGCACAATTCGCTATAGTTGTTGTTTGTAATATGGAAAATAGCGGGTTAAAAGGTAAGATATGGTTGATTGGTTTGCAATTG
The DNA here is from genome assembly GCF_020536995.1 of Dreissena polymorpha. Classification (NCBI taxonomy): domain Eukaryota; kingdom Metazoa; phylum Mollusca; class Bivalvia; order Myida; family Dreissenidae; genus Dreissena; species Dreissena polymorpha. Next base: position 86,252,287 of record NC_068361.1, on the reverse strand, counting down.
ATTGATTTTATGTATTTTACTTAATGCAAAACTTTTGAACAATTTACACCCAAATGTCTTTGTAAATAAGACCGTGGGATAATGCATCGGTTTCGTCGGCAAGAGTTCGCTATTTCATTCATAAGTCACGTGACTGCCATTTGACAAAACATAGTATTAATAGATTTATTTTCACTATGAAAAAGGTGTACGCGTAAACTTTGATTTGAAGTCCGGATATGTTTTTGGTTATGCTGTAAAACAATTTTAACTACATGTTGCAAGTGTTTATGTTGGTCATTGCATATTATGTTAATTACTTATTTTCATTTACATAATTAAATTTGTAGGTTCCACAAAAGAAGTACAAGTTATATTCACCTACTTCCATAAACACAGCTTATGACAAGGGGTTACTGACAGGGGCCCCTATTAAAACCACTGCCAGAAAGTATGGCATCCACAAATTATAAACCTTAATTGATTTTATTAATTTCAGTTCCATATCGCTTTTACAGTGATACAAATTTAAGAACAACAATCATGAGTTAATATGTTATGCATTCAGTCTCCACAGGAGTGATATTTACATTGAAATCAGGTAACCAAACAGATGCGTCGTTATAGGGCACTCTCAACAAATTTGGCCGCCGTTACATAGACTTGGGTCATTTCGTTTTTCAACGTTTTTTTGTTGATAACACAATCAATTGAATTTAAAATGTGTAAATAAAAGGTAAATGTGTATGAAGATAACACAATTAATTGCATAAATCCCTTTATTTAGCAACAAAAATTCAACAAACTGCTTGTATGCGTCGAAATGGGGCACTCGAAGATACTCACTTAGTAATAAATGTTTTCAGACCATCTTGGTGATCTGCAAATTTCATGTATATGTTGATATAGGGTATCATAGTCATTCAATAAGTCGCAAAATGCTCGAATACAATTTCCGAAGCAAAATGTGACTTAAATTGATAACTAAAATACCAGTCAAGCTGTCAAGTATCCAGGAAGTCCTGCATTCACATCGAATGTATCCTTCGAATTCAATCCATTGTTGACATTAGCGGAGATTTAGTTAATAAATAACTCATTTATCCTAAATGACAGTTTCTAAATAGCCAAACAAGCCGATGTATGCTGTAAGAAAGTTTTGACACGAGCGTGAAAATTCATGGGCGCCGCCATTGTTGTATGACCTTGAGGGGTGTGTAGATATACCGAACTCCCCGTAATTACCGAAATCCCCCGAAACCCCCAGAAATCTTCCGAAACACCCCTTAATATTGATTATTTATCAAAATACTGCGGATATTAATATAGAATATTGCAAAATACAATACAATCACTTATGAAACATTGTTTTTATCCAAGTTTGATAGTGAAAAACTAAAATATATAATTTCGGTAATTACGGGGATTTCGGTATTCCTCGAACCGAGCATTATCTCAATCGGACTGGCTCGGTCTTTTACATAGGTTGCCATTGTGAAGATTTTTTTCATGGTATCATAACTTAGACGATGCTGAAACAGCATCGTCAAAAAGTGCCCGAACGATAACGACGTCATTTTGTGTATAATCATTACGTTGTGGAATATTTACAGTAAGCGTTGTTTTTCTGCAACTTTCTGATGTTCACTTTCGTTATGTAGTTTTACATATGTGGAAATGGTTGAATGTTAGAATGCAGGGTAAGTGTAGAATACAAATAAGTTTATTTAGCTTGACATGAACCCTCGGCTAAAGTAACCAATTTGTTTTCCACAATAACCTCGTATTCTCTAAGTGTAACATTTATTTAAAAAAGATACATTGATTAAAATAATAACATCATACGTCTACAAAGATTTTGGGTTAAATTTCAATTTCTGCTGAAATATGATTGAGAATTTCATAACTGATGCCATATTACTAGTTTATCATACCACCGCATTGATATCTTCCTGATTTAACGTTGCATTATATATTTTTGTATATCATGGTCAACAGAAAGTTCTTATATCAGTCATGTGTGGAGGATTGTCATATTACTCGGAATCAACTATAAAGTACTCATTTTTATAAAAATCCAACAAGACTCAACATTACAAAAAATTTGATAACAAGGTGTTATATGTTTAAGCACAAAATGCAACACAAACCGCAAAAAAAACATTTTTTACAAATATTAAGCGCGCGTGCTCATGGCGTCATTATTAACACGTCAAACGACAAAAGTCATGTTCTTTCCCGCTAAAACTGCAGCTTTTAAGCGATTGTTTCATTATTTCCCTAAAATCGGGGACGAACAGGTATGATAAACAGAAAAACAGGTTACTGTCTGATCTTTTTGTTATATATGAGGCTCGGCAGGAATAAACCAACGGCTCGGCAAGCCTCGTTATATTATTCTAAGCCTTGCCTGATATATTACAAAAATATCATGAAGTAATCTGTTATTCTCGCTTTATCCTACCGCTAAATTGATATCTATCTGATGCAACGTTGCAGGATGTATCGTTTTAGTATACCTCACTTTCATTCACAATTGTCACGTAATTACACATTGTTCGTGGAGAACACACAGTTACAACCAAAGTTCATTTCGTGTTTTCACCGAGATTTATTTCTGTTGAATATTTTCTAACACAAAGCTTGCTAATGTTCATAAAATACAATTTTACAGCGCGGCGGCCAACACGGCGGCCACGTAAAGAAGACGTGACAAATCTCCCAGTTCTTAACAAATCTAACCGCAGACTTCCTACTTCTGACTACACCTCTACATTTTGTTACAGGTTAATATGCATATAATTTCTTTACAACTTTGATTGCTCCTTAGATAACGTGCTTATTGCTGATTGGTTGACTTGCTGGAATATACTAGCAAAAACCAATTTATTCATATATTTACATGCTTGGCAAATACTCCAAAATCTAATTACTTTGTATTGGTATTAAGTTTTACGGTTATTTTTGTCGGTGCAATACTTTGTGTAACCTATGCAAATAAGACTTTTCGGTGACCCGTTCATCTGTGCTATTTCAATAACTATGTGAAGTAATACTAATCTCATGTCCATATGCTGACCCTTCCGCTTATTGATCAAAGCAACTTTGTGTGTCTGATGTAAACATTTCATGAATAAGTACCTTGTTTAACATCCAGACTAAGGATTTTTCTATTTAACTATACTATCACTTTGTTAACTGATGTTTATTTGGTATCGAAAAACTTTCCAATATTTTAAACTAGTTCTTACATGCACGAAATGAACCCTCACATATTTTGAACACTTATTATTTTGATATAAGATCTGAATATTGATGTAAATAAACTTTAAACATTTTCTTACGTATCATTAATTTTAACAGTTATTTTATTTATAAATTGCTCAAATGTATTATTAAAGTATCTCCTTATCATATCATTTGTTAAACTATATAAACATAACTAAGTAATTTATTTATCTCTACGGGGTTATTACGTCACACAATGCTTAACTCCTATAGGCCATCGTGACATAGAAGTACTGTCAAACCAAGCGGGAAAAAAAATACTGTACACAAAAAACTGTCGCCCGCTCAAAAATACTGTCGCCCGCTATCTTAGCAATCACGTGCGGAATGGTAAAAATTTTGATATTTGATTACCATGTATTGTAATACGTATATGGAAATTATTGTGTTCAAAACATTACAAGACTTTCAATAAAAATGTAATGCATCAAAAAAAAATATAATATTTTTCTTGATGATCAAAGTGTTTCATATCAAATCTTATATCTTATAATTGCTTGCTTTTTAGCCTCTGTAATTCAAAGCTGGTTCAGTGGCTTCGGCGTAGTGGATATGGAATGCAAGATCATCACAGGTATGAATATTCATAAATAAATGTATATATGTCATTTAATAGATAATGCGCATTGAGACGTAAAATCGAGTCCGTCTTTTAGGAATAATAAGCTTTAGCCTATTCAAAGATTTTGAGAAAGCTATCAGAACAGGCATCGAACTCCGGATTCCCGTGACACAAGTAGTATACCATATACCAAACCGAACGTTTCACACTAAGATCTAATATTACTAGACACACGCTCGTTTATGAATAAACGTACACGGCTCAGATGGGGCAATATATAGAAATGGTCGCGGCAGAAGTATCGACACGAGTTCGCGTCATCAACTAAAATAAAAATTAATTTTTTAACTGATTTACCGTTAAAAGCAAACGGAAGTTATATACCTATTAGAATAGATCAATTACAGTAAATGCACGCAGTGACCGTATTGACCCACGCTCAAAAAGTCACGAGAGTTGAATGAGTGAAATGGTTTACTCCACTTTGTCCCTACGCGTGTCAATAGATGTTAACACAGTAATAATGGGAATGATTAAGCAATTGCTTTCCATGCAGTCGTTTCCAAATATTCGTACTTCGTAACCAATCGTACATATAACTAGCATATAATAAAGCGTACATTAATTGGTGGGTTAGTGCGTCTTTAAAAAGTGAATTTATTCTTTAGAACACCATACGATTTAAATCATACGTTCTAAAATCAAGTTAGAACGCTCTCATAGATTTTGCCTAAAACACATACAGGGTCTGCCACAACACACTGCAACTAACTTTACTTTATGTGCTATCCATGCCGTGCCTATGGAGACAATAGTTGATTACAGAAAGCTGGTTTTTCTAGGACAACTTTGCAACCTGCCAAATACATACATGGCCAAACACTTGTTTAACAGCAGACTCGTACATTATGAAAACTTTGACAAACAACACCATGATTTCATTCCCGACATACGTGCGATATTGTGCAAGTACGAACTTCACCACATTATGGATCAGTACATTGCAGAAGGCCTGTTCCCGGTGAAAAGTGTGTGGAAAGCCAAGCTCCGCCGACATGTTACACAAAAAAAGGATTTTAGATCTGCTGCAAGAGTGTTTAGTGAAGTACCCCTTTCTTGGCTCAACAATATTACGATCCGACGGAGTGTGTGCCTTATGGAATATAGCGAGAAATAATCCTGAACACTCCTCTCTCTGTAGCAAGACAGTGCGAGTCATTGGGCGACTTACTATGCCCGCGTATTTAAATACATGTGCACTTTGTAATGGATTGAATTCAAATATAGTGCACCATCGTATTCTGCTCTGTAATGCGAATTCAAACACTCGTGAACAGTTATGGAATACCATAATGGAAACCAATGGTCTTAGTGGTTTCAACCAGATGTGTCGCTCTAGTCTTTCTGAGCAGTGCAATTATATTCTTCGGATGTTTCTTGACATTAACTATGACAACTTCAATCATACAAGACTTTCATGCAAAATGTTTTCACAGTAGGGAACTCTCTAAATGATTACCTTGCGCGAGTATATATGTATGTGTGTGTGTTATGTATATATGTGTGTATATATATATATATAGACATTATATATTATACAGTACAATTAGATATTTGTTCTTACAGCCATGAATCGTCTGTTTAGCAATTTCGTGTTTCGGTGCTAGGCTCGAGATTGGCTTGTTATATAATTTTCCAACTTAACATAATGATAAAGATAACACGATACTCCTGGCGCCTGACTAGAATTTCGCTTTTGCCTCCTAGATGGGACAACCTGGAGACTCTGTTAAAAAAAAAAAAAGCATCGAGATTTTACTTAATAATAATGTTTATATTTTTTTCTCTCTTTTTTGCTGATGTTGTTGTTAACATCCATGTTTATCGTGTGTTTGTATTTACCTGAACCATTGCTTATTTATAGTTATATTGTGTTTCAAATAACAAATTTGGTAGAAATAAGCCCAATGGTTATGGACAAGAAGATTTTAAGTGTACACAAAATAGGCCCAATATACGCATATGTTCAATTTTGTGACCACTGGGGAACGCTCAAATTTGATCCAAGGGGCTTAATTTGAACACATTTGGGAGAGGACTATTGAATGTCACTTCATACCAAATGTGGTAGCCCTATGCCATACGGTAATGGACAAGAAGGTTTTTAAAGTTTGAACAAAATAGGCCTTTTTAAGCGTATGTTCATTTTTGTGACCCCCGGTCAGGGTCAAATTTGACCCCAGGGGGTATAATCTGAACAAAATAAGTAGGGAACTATAAGATGTCACTACATACTGAATTTGGTAGCCCTAGGCCCTAAGGTTATGGACAAGAAGGTTTTTAAAGTTTGCACAATATAGTATATAAGCATATGTTATTTTTTGTGACCCCCGAGGCAAGGTCAAATTTGACCCCAGGGGCATAATTTGAAACAATTTGGTAGAGGACTATTAGATGTTACTACAAACCAAATGTGATAGCACTAGGCCCAATGATTATGGACAAGAAGATTTTTAAAGTTTGCGCAAAATAGGCTTTATATATGGAATGAGTGATGTATTGGACGTCATCATTGATGACGTTCAATATTGGACGTCATCATTGATGACGTTCAATCGAACGAATGATTAAGGGGGCTAAGTTTCGTTAAGTTGGTGCATATAGTCGCGATTTGGGTCTCTTGAATACTGGCCGAACACGTTTGCTGAAATTTGACATGTATATGGACAAGAATGCGATCTACCTGTTGGCGTAGGCGTTATACCTGGGAAAAATCAAGTTTTCGAGTATTTTGCGTTTAAATATTTTTTATGGGAAACCACACGCGCTAAGATAAACATTGTGACGTCACGTGATAAAAGCGCTTATGCTAGCTTCCATCTTGTTAAGAAACAAAGTAACTGACGTTACGCGTTATTAATGCAATATACAGTTAGGCGTTAAATCGATAAACAACGATAATTGTGTTTGAATATCAATACGAAGTACACATGCATCTCTTTTGTGGAGATCGAGTGTGGTTGTTTAGATATATATATATAAATGACATAAATCTATGTGTTATTGTGTGCGACGAGTTGAAGAAAGGTTTACACGGCGAGGCTTTCCGAGACGTGTCGGATAAATGTAAGTACACACTGGTATTAACATGGTATTCTATTTATCCGATAATATCTTTAATATACATGATAATCATGAGACAAATACATTATTAATTAAGGGTTTAATTATTGAATCAATAAATACACGTGAGCAGCAAATCAATTTAGTATAAACAACACGCTTACCTTAATGACGACGATAATCCAATATTTATAACAATTACAATTATGTATGATAAACACACAATCCAAAATACGTTTTTGCATTCGTTAGATGATTTAAACAAATAAATAACTGTTCAAAACATCCAGAGAATTTAACTTAAAATTGTTTGTTTTGACAAATAAATTACGTCACACAACATACGTCATAAATTGCGCAATCAGTTGCATGCAAAATAAAAGTACGGAAAGCCGGTTTTGAGAAATGTTTATATAGAGGAGCTAAATAGTATGATATAAACAATAACAAACGGCAGAGCGGGGACGGACTTCTCAAAATAGCATTACTTGAAATAGTTTCATGTATATTAAAATCTCTGCGATATCTTTGGTGACCATCATCAAATTCACAGAAAAAATAAAATACAATGTAAGTATCACGTGTACGTGAATTTGTCCGACGAGTTGAAGAAAGGTTTACACGGCGAGGCTTGCCGTGAGCAACACATCATTAGCAGCATAAAGTGCGTAACAAATAAACAAAATAATCAAACATAATAATAATTTAACGTAGCACATTTAAATATCTATTGCAACTGACACCGTTTTGTAGCGAAATTTGATGACTCAATTTCAGCTTTAACAAGAGTTATAAAAATACTTAATTAAGTATAAACGTCACGCTTATCTAAATGACATCGTTAATCCAATGTTTGTAACAATAAGTTGACTACTTTAATCCAAAGTTTATAACAAACACCTTGACACGATATGCACTTCCACTTCCATGTCTTTATCGAAACTTAGTTCAAACCTCACAATTGTATTGTATTCCTATTTATGTTTACATTTATGCACGATGAACACACAATCCGAAATACGTTTTGCATTCGTTCGATGCTTTAAACAAATAGTTTACAGATAAAAAACACAACGTCCGCGACATGTCCTTAAATTCCAGAGAGTGTAAATAAAACTATTGTGTTTCGTCACCGAAATGACGTCACACAGTGTACTGCGTAGTACATTTCGTAATATAAAATCAAAGCGCTGATTGCACTGCAAAATGAATTCAACACTATCTTGAACGCAAAGCTATAATGATGTTTCAATAAAATACACAGAATTTTGTAGACACAGAACAAGGCTTAATGCTAGTCGATAGTGTTTAAGATGGGGATGTCCGACACACTGCAGTGGTTTGCTCTTTTCACGTTTCACGTCACGGTATTATGGTTACTATCATGTGATATGTATATTAAATTTTTGCGATAACTTTGGTAACCATCATTAAATGCACAAAAAGAAATAGGTTTTCAATTTTATTTCATCTCCCCACTCATTCCATCCCGCGAAACCTTTAAGGTGTCGCAACTCTAGTATGGAATGAGTGATGTATTGGACGTCATCATTGATGACGTTCAATCGAACGAATGATAAAGGGGGCTAAGTTGAGTTAAGGTGGCGAAAATCACCGCGATTTGAGTTTCTTGAAAACTGGCCGAACACGTTTGCTGAAATTTGACATGTATATGAACCAGAATGCGATCTACCTGTTGGCGTTGTCGTCATATCTGGGAAAAAACAACTTTTCGAGTATTTTGTGTTTAAATACTTTTATGGGAAAGGGCACGCGCACAGATAAACATTGTGACGTCACTTCACAAACAGCGTTAGACATCCGCCATCTTGTAACGCGACAAAGAAACTCAGTGTTATTAATTCAATAAACACAGAAAATATGATTGTGTTTAATTATCATTAATACAAATGTCTATATTTTGTGCAGCGGATGTTTATTCAGACGGATACGACAGAATTACGTAAGTATCATTGTGTACTTTACAGTAGATTTTACTACGGAAGAAATTTATTATATCTCACTCAGTCACTGACAAAATGAGCTTGACACATAAACAACAACCGGATCGGATTTACATCCACATAATATTGTGCGAATCCGATGCAATTCAAATTACTAATGTTTGATAACGTTTGATGAATTCGTTATATCAATATGCATTAACTTTCAAGGGGAATAATTATAATTGAAATGTGCGATTCAATGACAGTGTTATATTGGGATAATTAGTCGTTTAGCCGTAACAGATAAGTATTTAGTTTGTTGTGTTTCATTTTCAACATAGTTTTACCGTTTTTTCCTTAAAGTAAAACAGTTCAGTCGTCATTATATCTTGAATTTTAAATATTGAAATACATGTCGGATATTTCATATTTTCGGACGTTGCTACGTAAGCTAGTTGTCAACATAATTATTAAGATACATATTTACCTTTTACCATACAGTTGTGCAGCTGTTGTCTACTTAATGACGCGCTGTTTAATGTCTATATTTTTTTTTCTACCCGTGATGATAATAAGTCTTTAAATCAACAAACCCCAGCAATGTCAATGGTCTGTCAACATTAGAAAAATATTAGATAAAAAACTTCAGCGTACAATTTATATGGTATTGACATACCTGTACTCTGAAGCCAACTCTGTATCGAAAGTCAACCAGAGTCGTAACATATTTATGTCAAGCTATAAATCAAAGAATACTCATTTTCTTGGATACATTTCTACATATATTGTTGAATGAATATAAATTACTGCATCGAGGAATATTTTAAGGTTTAAATGTTTCAAATGCATCTTACAATAGATGAAAATAACTCTCATCAGTCTGAAATTCACAATTTTGAAGCCATTGTCGCTTTGTCCAAGACTTAGGTTTTCATTTGGATACTGTCGGATCATCCTTGACATCTTTTGCTGATATTGTAAACATTACCTTTGTTTTCTGAAATCTATTATTTGTGATTAACAACATACGTCTGGTGGATTATAAAACTGATTTCAGTGTGAATCGGGTAGTTTTAAATATTTACTTTGAGTTTGTATTTACACTACAATTTGTTAACAACACAAGCCAGAATATTCTAAAATACCGGGAAATGTCATTCTGAATTTGAAAACACTTGAGCACATGGTATACAAATATACAAATACAAATTTTATTTTAAGTCAGTTTGTACATAACAAGTATAACATTAACATCTACATTTTCACAACAATAACACGTATACTGAAAGCGCTTGGACAAAGCGGAAAGAATCCGGGTATTTCGGACCAGGGTATTTCCGGGACAGATTTACTCAATATGCAAAGGAAAAATATGATATGCCTAATCGACAATTTCAATTGGGTCACGGAACGCATGGTTTTATTTTTCTATGCGTAATCGGCAATTTTACATTGGGTATTTACACAAATGCGCACCTAATTTGTAGCTCTGTTACAGTAATCTGTGAAACAACGTCATTAATAAAACAAAAAAATATGTTTGACCACAACGGTGGCTAATAATGTTTAGGAAAAATTACAAACAATATAGATTTATCTATAACATAACATGTTAGAATTTTATCATGCATTTATAATCACTCATAATGAGATTTCAATATACAGTTACATGCATAGATAGTTTTTTTAAGCCAGTGCCTTTTTAATTCAGAAAATAAGCAAGATAAACCATAAAATTGGGAAAAATAGATAGTAAACCATAAAATGGAGAAAAATGAGGCATTATTAATATGATTATAAATAACAGAATCACAATAATATTGTTTTTAAGTGCATGATTTAGTGCATTTTTAAATTTATATTATAAAATGCTGCTTGAATTTCTTTTTACCTTTCATATGTAAAAAAAGAAATATTATCTGCTAGTGCAAAATATGACTGGTCATTTCGTAGCAAAAGAGAAGAAAATAAGTGCATTAAATAAATGAATTAATATTTTTGTATCTGGAATAGTTGTATTTTAAATCGATCCTCCACCCTATTATGGCCGAATAAGGGCTAAATTGCTTTCCAACTTGAAATGAAAAGGCATATTGGTTGATCGTGTAGCATTTATGTGCAAAACTAGAGGGCCAATTGATAAAGCTTGTTGATGCCAAAACAGGTAATAATAATAATTTATTATTAGGTACATGTACACAAGCAAATAAGTATATTTAACCCTTTCAGTGCGGGAACCGAATTTTAAAGGCCTTTGAAAACAGTTTGGATCCAGGATCCAAACTGTTTGCTATTCTGATAGTATTCTTTGAAAAAAAATCGAAGAAAATGCTAATTTTAGAAATTCAGCAGACGACATTTTAGCAGACGACAAATTTCCCAGCATGCAAAGGGTTAAAATGCTTAAGGTGTGGAAGACTCATAATCAGGTTTGGTGTCCCTCAAACCCTAAGCGTCTTGTTATTACTTATGCAGTTTGTATAGATAGTGCCACATCCTGACACGTAAAGCTTGTGCTTTGTTGGCAGCGTTAGTTAGTAAATATTGGTGTCAATGTTGACAGGGAAACATCCGACTGCATTCACTGTAAGTATTGATTTTTAAAGAATTATTTAACTGCAAAGTACAGTTTATAACTAGTCTGAATTTCGTCAAAAAAATGTCTTACATTTGAGCGTTCTTTAAAGGGATGGGGGGGGGGGTTGATGTTCAAACATCCCAAACTGAAAGCACGCAAGCATTAGAAGAAAGTAAAACAGCAGTCTTCATTTATTTATTTTGTGTTCCTCATAAATAACTTATTTCACTGCTTAACATTTCTTTTTTGATCAGCTGGCATGAATAACTGAGTAAGCAGCATTTTAGCAGTGATATAGTAAATTTTTTTAGTCATATTAGCCCTTTGCAAACTTTATTTCACACATATTCAAGGACGAGTGCATGTGTTTGCAGGACGAGTGCAAATTTAAGTGCACTCGTCCTGCAGGACGAGTGCAGTTTAGAAATATTTTTGTTTCCTGTAAGTTGCACACTGTTCAAAATTGTGAACAAATGACTTGTGACTGTTGGAAATTGTGAAAATAATTAATTGAGCATTGTTCAAATTTGTGAAAATATGAGTCTCAAACTGTTCAAATTTGTGAGAGAAAAAAAGTCGCTAACTGTCGAAACATGTGAAAAAATGAGTTGCACACTTTTTAAAATACTGACAATTTGCATTGCAAATTCCTCTAATTAAAATACTGACCATTTGCATTGCAAAGTCCTCAAATTTTTGCAAAAACAGCAATCGCTATTTATTTATTTAATAATAATCAGCGTTCTAGATAAGCTGCGTATCAGCGTAATATACGCATTCAAAATATCAAGATACGCTCAATTTATCATTTCCGTGCGTACATTTAAGCAAGCCAATCTGGACTTACGCTAATGCTGTAAATTCTTTGCGTACATGGTAAACAAAAAATATAAACAGCTGATTGTCTTTAAATAATATTATTTGTTTGCATTAATTTCACATTTTGCCGGTTGCCAGGACTGACATTCTTGTTAAACCTACTGGACAAAATGGAAATCTGCCGGTCACGCGGCCCACTGGAAATTTCGCCAAGCTTGTTATAAGTCGTATTAGCTGCTCTGTGGCAGGGGTATCGTCTGGCGCCATCAGACTCATTGTGGCTAGGTTCGGCTTATATCGGGCTTCTCCTGCCATTTAAAGTTTAAAAATCCGAGTGTCAATTGTGTTCGGAGGCACAGCATTTTATAAATCCGAGTGTCACTTGTGTTCGGAGACACAGCACTATAAAAATCCGAGTGTCACTTGCGTTCGGAGGCACAGCACATATAAAACAATTCCGAGTGTCACGTGTGTTCGGAGGCACAGCACTTAATTTTTTTTTCGAGTGTCACATGTGTTCGGAGGCACAGCACTACAAAAAATCCGAGTGTCACTTGTGTTTGGAGGCACAGCACTACTTTTTACGTAAAACATTAAATAACATTGACAAAGAAGATGATTTCTCCATTGCAACACAGACGCTCTTTGCATTTAATACATAAAGTGCCTCGCCGATGAGGCTAACGGTGCGTGCGTAAAAATCGCACTCCATTAAAAACGTTGACGTGGCTATAAAAAAAAAATCCTCCAGTAGTTTTAATTTTATTGCGATTTTTTTTAATTTTGGCTTTTAATTTTGAATATAATGATGTAGGGTCGCAGCAAAATAATAGGCTCCGTTGGGGAACCGTAACCACAACATTATTTTGAACCCTGTTGATGCTGCACCCTGTAAATGTTATTAGCAATTTAACAATTGCTCAGTTATACAATTTTATTTCACGGTCAAAGAATTATTCCATTTCTGATATTGCTTGCAAATGCTATTTTACTTAAAATTAAGAAAATCAACTGACAAAAGCCTTAAAAACAAGAATATCAGTGAAACTGATGGATACTCCCCAATGACGGGCTTTGTCAATCTATGTGTTAATAACCACCTAAAAAAACTATTATTAGCCTTGGTGACCTTGACCCAAGTAACCTCATCAAAAGGTAGAGGTTCATGCAAGGTACCTACATGCCAAATATGAAAGAGATCAGTCAAGTATTGAAGGTGCTATGAGAAACTGTTACAAAAGTGTGACAGAAGAATCTATTATTAGCCTCAATGACCTTGACCCCAATGACCTCAAACCTCATCATAAGGTAGAGGTCCATGCAAGGTACATACGTGCCAAATATGAAGGAGATCGATTAGGTATTGAAGGTGCTATGAGAAACTGTAAAAAAAGTGAGACATTAGAATCTATTATTAGCCTCAGTGACCTTGACCCCAGTGACCTCAAATCTCATCATTAGGTAGAGGTCCATGCAAGGTACCTACATGCCAAATAAGACAGACACACAGATTGTTTTATTGACGTAAACTTTATAGTTTTTTGTCATTTACAAAATAGTTATATAAAGCATTTAGTCAATGTGAGAACAAATAAGAATATTTAAATATCATATTGATCGCGTAAAAATCATATAACACTGTATTATGTGAATTGGGAATAAGACATCACTTAGGGAATAAATTGTGTTTTATCAAAAGTGCATAATATGCAGTTTTATATGTTGCATTTATCTAGTTTTACAAATTATAATTAAAACATATACTTGCATATATAATAGCATCATTAAAATTGATTTTACTTCAAAACTGGATTTCTTAATTAAAAAAAAACAACTCATGAAATAATACTGTGTCCATGCTGCGCATGCACAGTTTCAAAATACACTTTAAATCATACAAATTCAATCACTGTTAATGAAAAAGTTATGGAAAATTTCTTATTAAGCTTAAATTATAGATAATGTATTACAAAAATATATGTAGATCATGAAATGAATAGTTTTGTTTGAGAAAATCACCAAAATGATGTCCATTTGCAGTTTGATGTCTTATTCCAAATTCACATAATACATTGTTATATTCATACATACATAAATTTAATAAAGAAGTTGTACATAATAAAGAATTGTTTTACAAGTATTAATAAGAAAAAATAAATAAATGTATTCGTGTTTCGCTCGATTAACATATACTGATGATGAAAACAATTATTTGCTATTAACTTTCATAGAAATATTGGAAATATAAGAAAGAGATTGGTTAAGTTTTGAAGATGCTATGAGAAACTGTAACAAAAGTGTGACAGAAGGAGGGACAAACTGGCAACTATATGCTCCGCCGAAATTTTATTTCGGAGAGCATAAAAACTAATTACTAGAGAACATTATATTTACAAAACACAACAACATTAATCTAACAGTATTTACAATTTTACATGTAATAATATATTAATAATTAATATCCAATGCTAACACAAACCTAATCAAACATCATGTATATTTACATAACAAACAACATTAATTTTACAGTATTTACATGCACAAAAAACCAATGAAACAAGTATATATTTACATAACACACAACATAAACTTTCATGTAACTCAGCACCCTTCAATCCCATGAAGATGCTTTTCCGTTATCCAGCATTTTCCAGCATATATTTAGAGTAAAGTAAGATTGAGTTCATGGGTCGGTGTGGGCCGACAAGATACAGGTTATAAGTAGTTTATTTATGTTTTGATACAAATTTCCTGTTTATTCCGACAACCTATTTATTGGAATTGTTATTGCTTGACATGTTTGTAGATATTTTGTTTTTTGTTTATTTGTTAAATAGATTTGACGATGGTAATTTCAGATTTATGTAAAAATTGTCGATTTTATGTGCCTTTCAACAGATGCAGCCAGAGCAGGGCGAATAGACAAGAAGCCGATGACGCTGCGTCGAGGGACCTGTCATTTATGCCCTGCTCGGCGACACCTCTCGTGGCTATTGTTGATGGGTCGAAGTGGGCCGACAAGATACAGGTTATTAGTAGTCTATTTATGTTTTGATACAAATTTCCTATGTTTATTCCGACAACCTTTTTATTGGGATTATATTTTTTATGTTTGACATGTTTGTAGATATTTTGTTTTTTGTTTATTTGTTAAATAGATTTGACGATGGTAATTTCAGATTTATGTAAAAATTGTCGATTTTATGTGCCTTTCAACAGATGCAGCCAGAGCAGGGCGAATAGACAAGAAGCCGATGACGCTGCGTCGAGGGACCTGTCATCTATGCCCTGCTCGGCGACACCTCTCGTGGCTATTGTTGATGGGTCGAAGTGGGCCGACAAGATACAGGTTATTAGTACCGGTAGTCTATTTATGTTTTGATACAAATGTCCTATGTTTATTCCGACAACCTTTTTATTGGGATTATATTTTTTATGCTTGACATGTTTGTAGATATTTTGTTTTTTGTTTATTTGTTAAATAGATTTGACGATGGTAATTTCAGATTTATGTAAAAATTGTCGATTTTATGTGCCTTTCAACAGATGCAGCCAGAGCAGGGCGAATAGACAAGAAGCCGATGACGCTGCGTCGAGGGACCTGTCATCTATGCCCTGCTCGGCGACACCTCTCGTGGCTATTGTTGATGGGTCAGAGTGGGCTGACAAGATACAGGTTATAAGTAGTCTATTTATATTTTGATACAAATTTCCTATGTTTATTCCGACAACCTTTTTATTGGGATTATATTTGTTTGACATGTTTGTAGATATTTTGTTTTTTGTTTATATGTTAAATAGATTTGACGAAGATGATTCATCCATTGCGTCGCAGGCTCTCTTTGCATTTAATACGTAAATCTCTGATATGATGGTGAACATGATTTTGTCTGTAATATCAGATTTATGTAAACAAAATTGATTATATGTGCCTAGCAGTTGTATGTTAGGTGCCTACATACATGCATGTACTCATGTTTTCTGAATATAATTTGTTCCATTAGAGACATGGTATTTATTTCCCAGATGTAATTTTAAGTTATAAATGCAATTGTCGTTCATAGATTAAAACAATGGCACATTCTTCAAGTGGTGTTCTCACTGTATTTATGGAAAAATTTTGTTGTTCTGTTTCCTCTAAATTTCCGTGGCACAATTGAACACGCTCATCACTGTAAAAAATATAGTGATTATTATCAACACACCCAACAGTAGTGTAGTGTTGGTGGTGATGATTGACAGACGCTTTGAACTCATAGGTCTCGTTGTTAATAAAAATGTTATTATCAAGAGAGATTCTCTTTTGTGCACTACGATGAATATTTATTATCAGGAGACTGGGCGGTCTGACCAATTCACGTTTGACCTCATGTAACTTTTCACCACAATGTTCACAATTAAGCAATTTCTGTTCCATTAGCCATTTGTTAATGCCCTCTTGTATACGTATTTGTGCTTCTTCTACATCTACAAGATTGATTAAGATTCTTTGGGATCGGAATTGTTGTTTGATTTTTGAGGAACTGCAACTTTGACATGTTTTTGTAGTTTTGACAGTTCCCTTGTGGATTTGGCAATCGTATGTTTCATCAAGACGGTCAAAAAGTTTAACAAGGAACTCATCCGCATCGTGTTCTATTCCTAGGCGCCAACCAGGGAGCAGGGACTCTGTTAGTTTTATAATTGGCATTTTAGGGAGATCCCTTAGGGGTAAATTGTGATGCCGATAGGCACGATTTACAACCTCATTCAGTGCACAAAGAGGACAAATCTCATTTTGAAGGTGGTAACCAGAGCATTGCTGGTGCAAGTATTGACACTCCCTTAAGAAGGCATCAAAACTTCTGGTATGGCAAAGAGCTATAATTGGGGCATTCAAAAAGCACACATTATTTCCACTGTTTTGCAAACCTTTAAATGTTTGTCTGGAAATATCAGGTCGAGTTTTTAGGGACAGCAAATTTTCATTAGGTATGGGATCAAGAGGTGACAATTTTTGTTTTGGGGTTGGTAATTTCCTTTTCTTAATGTCACATGATGGGCCTCCGAGAGATAACTTATCGTCAAATTGTCTTTTTAAAACCTTTGGTTTAACAGATTTGTTCTTTTGGTAATTAGTCAAGGTTTCATAATCCTCTTGACTTATGTGTGGTGCTGCTTCAGCTACCAGATATTCCTGGGTTTCGATCAACTTTTCAAGCACTCTCATAATAACATTTGTATCTGTGTCTATAAACATAAGTTGCACGATGCGAATCAGTTCCTCTTTGTCCTTTTTGATACTTAACCTTTTTGCAAAAGCTTGATCTATGATACTGTCTGCCAAATCATTATAATGAGTAGTCCAAAATGGGTCGCCACAGTTTTTATGTCGGTACATGCGTTCAGACTTAACTTTTACGGCTTCTTCAAATGCTTGTGCATCAAGAACATTTTCCTTAAGCCTTTGTACTTTAAGGTCCATGTAATTTGGAAAAGTACGTATATGAAGATGGGCGGGACTTCTAACCCTAGAAATGGCAACCAGGAATATGCCAGGCACATGAAACCAGCCATCCAGATCAACTTCAGCCAATGGGAAATTAGCTCCTTGTCCTTTAAAACTTGTTGCTGCATCTCCTCCTTCGAGTGGCAAGGCGATTCTAGTCATGGGTATGTTTGACTTTGTCTTCCCAGCTTTTTGTTTATAACTTTCAACAGGAGGAATTGGGACATAATTTTCGCATCCTGGTATTCTTAAAATATTTGGGCCCGAGTAATTGGAAGCTTCTATTACCATAAAATCAGGCATTTCTGGTGGGTTACTAGGACCCTGAAACTTACAGGTCATGTGTACGCCTGAAGGAAACTCATGAACAGTATCCTTACAATAAGGAACATCATCAACAGAAAGCAATACACTCTTTGGGGGAATCTGCTGTACTTTTCCACATGTATCAATTGGTTTTGTAGTAATGCAGTCCTGTAATTCTCCTGTTTTCAAATCTGCACTAGTTAAAGAAGCAACAATGCTGTCCCTGTTATATATTGGTCCCACCAAAGTATGTAATGATCCATTGTACAGACCTATACTTGGAGCAATGTTACGTAAGAGCATGACTCTCATTCCCCTGCATGCGTGCCAGCTGGGTGGGGCACCTTCAAATTCTTTTGCAGACATTGCTCTCAGCTTGTTTTCTTTCGCTGCTGGACAATGTATTGAGTCTATTCGCATTATCGGATTTCCTGTTATTTTGTGATGTCTGAGAAGAGCTTTTGCATTTTCAGACTCAACAGTTGACCTATTTTCATGGTTTTTTGAATGAAAATGATACCCATGGATGATATGTGCACTGTTCCACTTCCCGTCCATCTTCATATCACGTTCTGTTGCACAGTTTTTTCTAAGGAAAAGCATTTCTTTTTCCCTGCATTTTTTACCATACCTCATATTGACAAGCACTTTTCCAGTGAAACATTGACTAATGGGATCAACATCTGTTCTTTTGACTTCAGTCAAAAACACAGCATCAAATTGGCCCAGCATCAGATCTTTCCGACAAGCAGTAATATCATCTGATAAAAGACGATCTTTAGGCGATGTTAAGGATTGCCATTTGTCATAGTTTGGTATTGTTTGTAACGGTGGAAATTTGAAGACCTGTCTAAACCTTATCAAACCATTAATAGAAAGGGAACTGCATTTTTTGTTTTCATGCGTGTACGAACGAGCACTCCAGAGAGGTTCAGCTGCAATCGGAAGAATCTGTGCTGGGTCCCCAATAAGAACAATGCCAATATTGTCGAGATCAATGTTGCACTGAATCAGTCGTTCAGTTACAAAGGCAAACATCTCTCGTGACAACATGGAAAACTCATCAACAATGAGGAGAAAGAATTTTTTGGGGTCAAAATTGAGCATAAGTCTGGAATATGTGGCAGATGTTTCTTCCAGACGCAAATCTTTTTCATTTAGATGGACAGGTATACAAAAAAGTCGATGCAAAGTCTCTGACTTGAAGTACATTTGACTTGATGCAGCTCCTGTGGGAGCTGCAAGTTTGATTCTGTCTGTCCAAGTGCTTACCTGTGCATCTGAATCATGGTTAAATTGTAAGATGCTTATTACACTGCTTATGATGCATTTTAGTGTCCAGCTTTTTCCAGTACCTGGATTGCCCATTAGAATGAGACGCAAGGGGTTTCGGGGAGGTGCTTGTTTATTTTTTTCCCAATTTAATCTAATTTTAACATAATCAACAACAATGTCATGAGCCATCTTTTGTTTATCATTTAATGAAGATGCTTCAAATGAATTACTTGACAAAACTCCTTGTGTGTTTGTGAGATTTGAAATATGAGCATGTATTTCAGCCGTAGAAGGTATAACATTCTCTCCTAGCCAGCTCTTCATAAAATCAACACCTTCAGGATTAGCTAAAACGTCAGAATCACTGAAACATGGCTTGGAATCTATGCCCTGCTGCGGGGCAGACCGCAAGCGATCAACGGGGTTTTGATAAAATTGTTCATTTCCGGGGCGTGCTATCGGTTTTGAAGCGGAATCGTATTCACTGCTTTTAATTTTGCTAAGATTAGTGTCATCAGTTGCATCTACTGCACAAGCTTGCTGGTTTTCTTCGACATCTTCGTCTGAGGATGAATCTGAATCAGAGTTGTTGTTTCGAGGAAGATGGTGATGTTTCCAAAATTTGTATGCCCATGGTGGAAGTCCATTACCATCAAGAAATGTTTGATTGAATAGATCAATCCAAGCTTTCTTTAAAGATTCTGCATCTTCAGCAATTGGTGAGAAGTCAGTAGTTTTGTGGCAAGGAATCTTCCAAAGGCAGAGTGTTCTACAATAGTGCCAATATTGTTTTCCACGGGGATTTGCCATTCTTATACCATGGCAAGGTATGAGCTTTAATGCATTCAATCTGCCATTTCTTGCAGTACTTCTTCTTTTAAATTGTAAGAATCTTGCACCATCATTGGGTTTAATTTCTTTAACATCAAACAAGTCACAAAACTGATGTAGACACATGTTGCATTGTATCTCTGCCTTCAGTTTTGGCGACTCTTTGCCACATTCGATGAAAACAGCTGTTGTGCCATGTCGCCCATCAAATTGTTTAATGAGAGGTGGGAGAATGTAATCTTCGCCATCTTTTTTATCATAGTCAGTTCTCAGCAGAGACAAACCAGATACACTGCAACTTTTGATGTTAACATTTGAAAGAACATGTGGGATATTTTGATTGAGGTGAGTTGCCTGAAAGATAGATGTTGTTCCAGCAATGGCATGGCTATTGTACATTTTTTGAACAGCACCTTGATTTATTGGTTCACCATCTTGCAACTTCTCCATTGCAGTTATGAGCACTTCATTAGATGTTTTAGTGGGAATTGCATCTTTAAAGGCATATTTAGTTACATACTCTGTAGCAGAGTCACCAGTATCTGAAAAGAACTCAAGCTTTAAGTCCTGCACCCCATTGTCTTTATTTTGGCAACAACTGACCTCTATTACTGGAGGTTTTCTGAGAAACTCTGGCACAACAGCTTTGTCATCAGCATTGCTAAGAACATGCAGAATCTCAAAAGGATCATGACCATTAAACCATTTGTCGTTACATTCAAACTGAAGTTGAAAAATTTTCTTATTGTGTTTATCAGGCTCAATGGTGGGTACTTTATTCATTGGTTGCGGTTTTCGCCTTTTACAGGTAATAACCTCTGTGGACAGTTTATTCCCTGTTTCCTTGCATGTTGATTGCTTTTTCTTAACCACTGCACATTTATCTGTTTTTGAAGGCTGATCGTTTATTCCTGTATGACCTAAGTGGCGACATGTTCCATTGACAACAGTCACATATATTGTGTCCAATGTTGAAAAAATCACCGGTTGTGAGGGCATTGTCTATCACACTTGCCATGTTCAGTCTGCAGATGGCGGAGGTCCTTCATAGATGTAATCAAATGTCTTGTTTTTACCATCTGCTAGTAAACCTGCATTCCAGTTGGTGTAGAATGGTCGCATATATTCAATGTAATCCTTCCTAGCATGATCCCAACAGTCGAGTACCCTAGTACGGATAGTGTCTTGAACAAGAGGATTGTCGAGATCCTGGCCAGTATTTAAACATTCATCTTTGGCACTCTGAAGGCAGTTTTGTATATTAAGTTTCAAGCTGTCCATGTGCTGACTGAATTCACGACTAAAATACAGCCTATGAGCATGTGGATTGGCATTTGCACCCCATTCAAACCGTGTAAAATAGGCATCACCATCATATCTAATTCTTGATAAAAACGTTGTGTCCAGCTCTGCCATCAATGCGCACATAAACGATACGATGCTTGGATACTGTAGTACGTTTCTTCGCCGACCTTCCAAAAATTCTTGGTCACTCTGGATGGAGAGGGTCTCTGTACCTGGACAGACGTTGTGAATTGCCGGGTGATGGTTATACGGTGGAGCACGAGTCTGGAACAGCATAATTGACATTGGCATTTTGTCTTTTCGCCAAGGAACACTTTCTTCCCAATCCCGTTGAACAGCTATTGCATCATCCCTTGACCTTTCCAGAATGGAGCTGTATCCGGTATTGATGACTTGAACATCATTAGGTTTGATACGGTCCAGTCACGAAGCTCTGCATTTTGCATTAAATCCTCTTTTACAGGTATTCCAGTTGTTTCAAAGGCATCACTTTTCAGAGCGAGCTTGGCCTTTCCCTTGCTATGTTCTCGTTTAATCATGCTATGAACTAGAAATTGAAGCTCAGTATTGACCATCGCTCGTTTTTGTGCGCATACCCAATACAGGTAAGCAAATTTGTAGCTGCCTGATTTATTTTTAATGCTACGAGGACGTTCTTGGTGTGGACATGCATCACCAGTGAGGAAGACATCCGGGAAAGCCATTTGTAGGTATCCTTGTGTATCCTCAGCAACAGGGTTAAACAATGTAAGATGCTCAGTGCTGCGTGAAAGTGAAAGCAGAATTTATTTTTCTTTCAATCTGCATTTATATTATTTTGATTTTATTTAAGATACTTTAATATGTATCATTTCTCTACAATATTTACATTGACACAAATGATGTAAAATGCAAGCAACTAAGTGAAAATTAGTAGGCATATGAATTTGTTTACGAAGTAATATATAATATATCATGATACTTGATATAACATTAATGTCTTAATATGGAATGAGTGATGTATTGGACGTCATCATTGATGACGTTCATTCGAACGAATGATAAAGGGGGCTAAGTTTCCATTAAGTTGGTGCATATAGTCGCGATTTGGGAGTCTTGAAAACTGGTCGGTTACTTTTGCTGAAATTTGACATGTATATGGACAAGAATGCGATCTACCTGTTGGCGTAGGCGTTTTACCTGTGAAAAATCTAGTTTTTGATTAAATCACGAAAAAGTTTCGCAAGTTTTACATAACCGGAATTACAAAATGCGGTATGTGGATATACCGAAACCCTACCGAAATCCCCGAAATCAAACTTTGATAAAAACAATGTTTCATTAGTGATTTCAGTGTATTTCGCAACAATCTATATTAAAATACGCAGTTTTTCGATAATAATCAATATTAATGGGGATTTCGTGGGATCTCGGGGATTCCTGGGGATTTTGGTAATTGCGGGAATGTCGGTATTTGTTCACACACGTCAAAATGGCCGACTTCGACAGAAAGAAACGCTTTAAAAGTATTTACAAAAATAACATCATCACAAACGATGTAAAGTGAACGCTACTTATCCGTTTTGTAGATAAGTATACGATCAATTGGAAAACACTAACATTTGACATAAAAAAACGCCAGTGGATATGGAAATCTTCATTGTTGGAAATAGCAGACGGCGTCGACCAAAGGCGAAAAGAACGCGAGAAAGTATTAACAAAATAACATAATTAAAAATGATGTCAAGTGAACGCTAATTCGCTGTTTTGTAGATAAGTATACGATCTATTGAAAAACCATAACATTTGACATAAAACACCCGTGGATATGCAAATCTTCTGCGTACCAAAGAGCAGACATCATGCGGCGTCTAATCTGAGTCTACGCTGTTTGCCAAGGCCGATAGTATAATGAATGGAAATGCACAAACTCAGCAACTGGCAAGCATATATGCATTAGTAGATTGTTTCGTGATTATTTAGAAACGACTACATAATTCTTTTGGTTCAGCCAGTGCAACTTAACAGAAATAAGTATAATAGTTTCTACACCTGACAACAATGTGCCAACTTTATACAAGGTAAGTTGTTTACATTATTTAAAATATTTCAAGCTTACAGTATACAACAATAAACAGCTGGTACAATGTAATGTCATCGTTTTAATTTTAATAAGCCCGTGGTTAATTACCCTTTTTAATCTTATGGTTCAATGCATCTCTAACACCTTCAATTGACATTCTCGGCTCGGGTACTACTTACCGGTACATGTACCCCGGGTACTCTTAACTTTACTTACATGTAGCCCGGGTACGGTAAAGAAACTTAAACATACCCGCAAATATTAGATTGTATCCGAGTTGTATATCTGCCAAAAATCCGATGTCGTTAAACATGCTAGCGATTAAAGTAAAACAATATTGTTAACCTTAAAGAAACTTCTCTTTAAAAAAAATCTGCATCAACATGCTTTTTAGTATGAGTGTTGAGAGGACGCCGTAGGAATAATCAAGTAATCAAGAATACGTCTCTGTTTCTGCTTTTATTTCCTTCATGTATAATGACGATAAGGATTGACGACTAACATTGACGGCAATGATAACAAGCATTGAAAACTAACACTAACGACAAGGATTGGCGACTAGATGTAACATTGACGATTCTCTACAAGAATGAAATTAACAATAAAGAATGAATAATACGATTATAGTACAACAGATCTGCTTTTCGAAGTATAATATGATAGCATACACTCATTAGAATAAAAGGTTTCATAAATAACAATTTGAAACATTTTCAATAATATCGAAATATCTTATACAATATTTATTACACAGCATGAATTATTTGTTAAAACATAATATAAATACCAAATATGGTGGTTCCCCATTTAACGGACCTCGCAAACCAAAAATGTTTCTTTAAAAAAATCTATGACGGTAAAAAGGAACGTGCGACATCGCGGAAAATATACTTGACAACGTCATACAATGACGCGACTTTAAACAAATTTAAGATTTTAAAATTGAATCACATTATGATTGTAAAAATGAGTTTTGATAATACATTGTATAAATGCCATTTAACAAAAATTGACATAAATGTAAACATAATTAATTTTACAAAATAGCCGACAACAACCGATTTAGTGTTAAAATTCCCGGGTATGTTTTAGTATATTTACCGTACCCAGGGTACGAGCCTACTAACTGTATTATTATTATATCTCACCCGACTACCTTTACCTTGTTGTGTTTCAACCTGAAATTTATGTAAAATCGGGCTTTCTATACTTTTATTTTTCATTCATTTGATTACGCAATTGTTGACGTATCTCGTGGAAAATTATTTGAATCTTTGGATTTTAGTGACGACAAGCTGGAAGTGTCAATTTATTTTTTACAATGAATCTAAGATGTATTTAATTTTTGTGTGTTTGTCATGCATAGTTCAGTGTTTTCCAGAAAAATTTGAGTAGCCAGTTATATGGCCGGCAACTATGCAGTAAAACCCAAAGCATTTGTGACATTTACTTGATATATTTGGGAAAAGTAGCCGGCATCAAGAGTTAATGTAACCGGCAAGATCGCTAGCAGCCGGTATTTAAAAGAGAACACTGATAATAGTAAACTAAATCTCTACGACGGGATTACAGCTTTGTAAAATGTTTTTTGGGTGATAATGGTAGTAATTCATACTATGTTATTATAAAATATCGGCTTTAAATTTAATTTTGAGAATGGGATGGGAAGAACAGAAAATGAAGAGCATACAGGGATGGAAATAAGTGGTTTACCGTGAACCCGGGGCAAGTAGATTTTGGCCTGGGCAACTCAATTTCACAAGTTGGTAAACTTCTTTTTTTTAAAGCCTAAAACAATTCACTGCAATAAAAACTTGAAAAACAATTGATCACCATGGATCAATACTAGTTAAATAACATTCATTATTTAGGAATAGGACATGATTCAATTCAGGCTCATAATAAACATCATGCATTGAACATGTGTTGTCAGCAAATGTATTTAATTATCTATATTTTATTAAAAGAATGTATAATATTAACATGTTCATATTTCTGGGCTCGTTCTTCTTTATCTGGGCAACCAAAATACTAAAGATGGTTGCCCACAATAGTAAACAGTTAGTTTCAATCCCTGGCATATCATTGTATTCTATTGTTATAAGCATTGCATTAAAGTTGTGATTGAGGTTAGCCTGTTGTTTATGGTATATTTACATTTTAGCTTGACTGTTATATGAAATATATATAGTCGAGCTATCCTACTCAACCGGCGTCGGCGTGCGCATTGGAATGTTTTGCGTACCACCTCAAATATATTTCCTATGTCCATTGACATATTGCTTTTATATTTTGCATACTTCATTACCGACATACCCCAATCTATAAACAAGAGCAGACAACTCATTTACTGTATCAAGCATTTTAACAGAATTAGGCCCTTTTTCACTTAGAATAATATGCATATTATTGATAAATCTATGTTAAAGTTTGCATATGACCTCAAATATTTTTTATGTCCTTGACATATTGCGTTCATACACCATGTATTTTGCTTATTAACCAACATGACCCCAATTGTATAAACAAGAGCAGATAACTGTATCAAGCATTTTGTAACAATTATGGCCTTTTTTTCACTTAGAATAAGCATATAATTGATAAATCTATTATTAAGTTTGCGTACCACCTTTAAATTGCCATAACTTGTTTATTATGCTCCCCCCAAATTTTTTAGGGGGAGCATATAGTCGCCGCCTTCGTCTGTCCGTCGGTGCACAAATGTGTTTCGTACCCAATTTTTTTTTTGTACCCAAATTTATATATGTACCCTTTTTTTTTTCGTACCCAAATAGTTTTTTGTACCCTAATTTTTTCGTTCCCTATAGGTTTCATAACCAAATTTTTTTTCGTACCCAATTTTTTTTACACAAATTTGTTCGAAACCCAAATTCTTTGAACCATTTGTTCGTACTCAAATTTTTTTCGTACCCATATTCGTTTTGTTTCCATTTTTTTTTGTACCCAAATTTTTATTTGAACCTTTTTTTTCGTACCCAAATAGTTTTCGTACCCCTAATTTTTTTTCATAACCAATTTTTTTTTCGTACCCACATTTTTTTGTATCCAATTTTTTCGTACACAAATTTGTTCGTACCCAAATTTGTTCGTACCCATTTGTTCGTACTCATTTTTTTGTTCGTACACAAATTTTTTCGTACCTTATTTTTTATTTGTACCCATTTTTTTTCGTACCAAAAATAGTTTTTTCGTTCCCTTATTTTGTTTGTACCCTTTTTATCGTACTCAAATTTGTTTTCGTACCAAATTTTTTTTTTTCCTACCCACATATTTTTTTTGTACCATTTTTTTTTAGAAATAATCGATTTTCAATTTGATTCATCTCTCCACTCATTCATCACGCGAAACCCTTAAGGTGTCGCAACTCTAGTAAATATTTATTATATGTTCAATATGGAATGAGTGATGTATTGGACGTCATCATTGATGACGTTCAATCGAACGAATGATAAAGGGGGCTAAGTTTCATAAGTTGGTGCATATAGTCGCGATTTGGGAGTCTTGAAAATGGTCGGGTACTTTTGCTGAAATTGACATGTATATGGACAGAATGCGATTGTATCATAGTCTTGACAATGAATTGGCGAAATGCGGTATGTATTAAGTGACGTAGGCGAAATGGAAAGTTGGAATATATTACCGTGAAAATAAATGATAAATCACGAAAAGTTTCGCAAGTTTTTACATAACCGGAATACAAAATGCGGTATGTGGATATACCGAAACCTACCGAAATCCCCGAAATCAAACTTTAATGATAAAAACATGTTTCATTAGTGATTTCAGTGTATTTCGCAACAATCTATATTAAAATACGCAGTTTTTCGATAAATAATCAATATTAATGGGGATTTCGTGGGATCTCGGGGATTCCGGGGATTTTGGTAATTGCGGGAACGTCGGTATTTTTTCACACCCGTCAAATGGCCGACTTCGACAGAAAGAACGCTTTAAAAGTATTTACAAAATAACATCATCACAAACGATTTGTAAAGTGAACGCTACTTATCGTTTTGTAGATAAATACGATCAATTGGAAAACACTAACATTTGACATAAAAAAACGCCAGTGGATATGGAAATTTTCAGCATTCGAAATAGCAGACGGCGTCGACAAAAGGCTGCCAATACAGGTTCGAAAAGAACGCGAGAAAGTAAGTAACAAAATAACATAATTAAAAAATGATGTAAAGTGAACGCTAATTCGCGTTTTGTAGATAAGTATACGATCTATTGAAAACCATAACATTGACATAAAAAACACCAGTGGATATGGAAATCTGCGTAACGAAATAGCAGACATCACACGGCGTCTCATCTGACTGAGTCTACGCTGTTTGCCAAGGCCGATAGCCGTAGTATAATGAATGGAAATGCACAAAACTCAGTAACTGGCAAGCATATATGCATAAGTAGGTTGTTTCGTGATTATTTAGAAACGACTACATAATTCTTTTGGTTCAGCCAGTGCAACTTAACAGAAATAAGTATAAAAAGTTTCTACACCTGACAACAATGTGCAACTTAATACAAGGTAAGTTGTTTACATTATTTAAAATATTGCAAGCTTACAGTATACAACAATAAACAGCTGGTACAATGTAATGTCATCGTTTTAATTTTAATAAGCCCGTGGTTAATTACCCTTTTAATCTTATGGATCAATGCATCTCTAACACCTTCAATTGACTGTTCATGAAAAATATACACCCTCAGTGCATGTTATCCCATACATCACTCACTTACTTAGGCTCGATTGATCATTCTCGGCTCAGGTACTATACCGGTACATGTACCCCGGGTACTCGTAACTTTATACATGTACCCGGGTACGGTAAATATAACTTAAACATACCCGCAAATAATAGATGTATCCGAGGTGTATATCTGCCAAAAAATCCGATGTCATTAAAACATGCTACCGATTAAAGTAAAACAAATTGTTTACCTTAAACAAACTTCTCTTTTAAAAAATCTGCATCAACATGCTTTTTAGTATGAGTGTTGAGAGGACGCCGTAGGAATAAGCAAGTAATCAAGAATACATCTCTGTTTCTGCTTTATTTCCTTCATGTATAATGACGATAAGGATTGACGACTAACATTGACGACAATGATCACAAGCATTTACGACTAACACTGACAACAAGCTTGGCGACTAGATGTAAAATTGACGATTCTCTAAATAAATGAAATTATCAATAAAAAAATGAATAATAAGATTATAGTACAAACAGATAAGCTTTTTAAAGTATAATATAATAGCATACACTCATTAGAATAGAGAGTTTCATAAATAACAATTTGAGCATTTTCAATCAATATCGAAATATCTTAAACAATATTTATTACACAGCATGATTAATTGTTAAAACATAATATAAATACCGAATATGGTGTTCACATTTAACGGACCTCGCAAACCCAATAATGTTTCTTTAAAAAAAATCTTAGGCGTTTTTAAAAAGTGAATGTGCAACGTCGCGAAAATATTATACTTGACGACGTCATACAATGATGCGACTTTAACAATTTAAGATTTAAAATAAATCACATTAATGATTTAACAATGAGTTTTGATAATATAAATGCCATTGAACAGAAAATTGACATAAATGTGACCATATATTAATATTTGTACAAAATAGCCGACAACAACGGATTTAGTGTTAAAATTCCCGGGTACATTTTAGTATATTTACCGTACCCAGGGTACGAGCCTTACTAACTGTATTATTATATATCTCACCGACTACAAGGTACCTTTACCTTGTTGTGTTTATCAACCTGGAATTTTGTAAAATCCGGCTTTCTTTACTTTTATTTTCATTCATTTGATTTAAGCAATTGTTGACGTATTCATGGAAATTATTTGAATCTTTGTTTTAATGGCGACAAGCTGGAAGTGTCAATTTATTTTAAAAACAAATCTAAGATTTTAAGTTTTGTGTGTTTGTCATGCATAATTCAGTGTTTTCCAAAAAAAATTGAGTAGCCAGTTATAGGCCAGCAACAATGCAGTAAAACTAAAGCATTTTTGTGACATTTTTACTGATATACTTGGGGGAAAGTTTGCCGTCTAAAGTAAATGTAACCGGCGAAATGGCCCGCTGCCGGTCTTACAGAGAACACTGATAATGGTAAACTAAATAAAAAAACTCGCTGCGCCTGGATTACGGGTTTGTAAAATTGTTTCTTGGGTCATAATATGGTTAGCATTCAATACAAATGTTATGTAAAGTATTGTGGTTTTAAAATTCATTTTGAGAATAGGATGGAAGAACAGAAAATGAAAGGGGATACAGGGATGAAAATTAGTGGTTCCCGTGAGCCCAGGACAAGTAGTTTTGGCCTGGGCAACTCAATTTCCAAAGTTGATAGTCCGGCCGGGCAACTTGTTTTTTTTTTAAAGCTTAAACAATTCAGTGCATAAAAAATTGAATAACAATTGACCACCATGGATCAATACTAGTTAAATAACATTCATTATTTAGGAATAGGAAATAATTAAATTCAGGCTCATAAAAAAACATCAAACATTGAGTAGTGCAATGTCAGCAAATTTATTTAATTATCTATTATTTTATTAAAGAAAGTATAATTACACATGTAACATATTTCTGGGCTCATATTCTTTATCTGGGCAACCAAAAATACTAAAAGATGGTTGCCAGTGCGGGCACCAATAGTAAATAGGTTAGTTTAATCAATGAAATATCATTGTAACTTATTGTTATAAGCATTGTATTAAAGTTGTGATTGAGGTAAGCTTGTGTTAATAATATAGTATATTTACTTTTTAGCTCGACTATTATATATGAAATATATAAAGAGGGAGCTATCCTACTCACCCCACGGCATGGCGTTAGCGTGCAAATGTTTATAGTTTGCGTACCACCCCCAATATTTCCTATGTCCCTTGACATATGCTTCCATATTTGCATATTTCTAACCAAACATGACCCCAACCTAAATACAAGAGCAGACAACTGGTATCACTTGCATTTTATAAGAATTATGACACTTTTTCCATGTAGAATATGCATATTATTGATAACTCTACAATGTTCGAAATTCGCACTAGCCCGGGGCTAGTTGATCTTGTTTCGGGTAATGATTTCAATGGGTACTAGCCCGATTGGGCTATTGATTTTTCGAACTTTTGAAATTAAAAATGCTCAAAATATTATTTTCATCCATCGTTTGAACCATACCTTAGGGGTTATT